>NC_135557.1:13832660-13842660 GCF_964340395.1 Glandiceps talaboti
CATGCATGAGCATTGGAGCATTTTTCCCTCCGTATCTTTGTTCTTCCAAAGCTGTGAAGGGCATACACATGGCAGGGAAATGACATGTTGGTGTTGATTGTACGATGTGTTGCCATGTATGTTGTATGCACCTGTATCGCGTAATCCATCTGTGATAAGTTTAAATTTCTCGTGTTCTTTTCTCTCTTTGCAATTGTATCGGCATGGTAGTGTACACAAAAAATGAAAGCATATCGCGTCACGGGGTCACTTTTGTAATTTCTCTCGGACGACAAACAAAACATTTGTTTTCTCTCGAACATTGTTAGGTTCATCATTCTTTCACCATCACGATATCAAGGAGTTCTAAATGTTAATAAAGTTACTTTTAATTTATCAAACTTGTATAAATACTACCAACATTTTTCTTCGCTCTGTTAGGCGGGTCGTAACCCATTTTTTTTTTCTGATTGCGAACATTAATCCTACGAAATCGCAACCGTTGTAAAAATAAAATAATTGCACCTCATTCGATGCTCATATGTGCTAGTACGAGACAATTACTGTAAGCTGTTCGGTCGAGGAGTTTGAACTTTAGCGTCCGTGGTAACCATGGGTACATCACAGTCGACAGTTCATCAGGGTGACAACCCAGATTTGTATCATAGCACGGTTGACTACGACTATGACTCGAGTGTTCAGTGTGGTTGGGGCTTTCACTTTTACAACATTCGTGAGTTTGGAATGATTACACGATACTTGAATTAAGTGGGTTTGTTAAATAAACAGGAACAAGATGAACTGGTTCCAACATTTAGGGCTTTTATATGCCAAAACCTACGTTTCCGCTATTTATTTATTTATTTATTTATTTATTTATTTATTTACAATATTATCTACCATACCATACCATCCAACAGGTATTACCCAATAACTGGAGGAAGGTTCAAGGTTAGTGCAAGAGGAAACCAGAGTACCCGGGGAAAACCTGTGTTGTTCGGTAGAGTCAAACTGAACGACACTCTTCTTACTTACAGCATGGTAAATATAATCAAACCCAGAATGGGTTCGAACCCGGACCGAACCTATTAATTTTCTACGGATAGTCTTCAGCAGGGTTATAACATATTCATATTGGCCCGAATGAAATTAATTCTGTTTTAAGTCCATGAGCCAGTGGAGTTTAAAATATTTGAAAAGGGCATCATTACATGTATAATACACTCGACGGTCCATCCAACTTATCAGCAGTATGGAGCCTGCTCCCTGCACGGACTGTAGAACGTGTAATAGTCTGTGACAGTAATTATAATCGTATTCTCGTTGCAAGCACTTCACAACCTTTGAAAGTAGGACCGCAGAGCATAGGTTTTTTTCCGCTTACACGAAAAATAGACGTACCCTGGCGGTGTCGCAAAAAGGCCAACAGTCCAGTTAGATTTGAACAATGTGATTTCAAATCAATCGAAAACATGGCTACGCACAATTACACGCATAATTCATTATTGTAAATGAGGGAACTGTAGGGCCGCTTTTTCATTGCGAGCCATGACCGTTTCCCGCCAAAATCGGCTAGACATATTGCCATTCTCCCGCCATCACTTTTCGCTACATTTCAGCTTACTTTTAGAAGAAGATCATCAAAATAAGCCATGCCAATGAATGTAAATAAAATTAACATGCTATACAGGGTCAGGTTGACCGATTTGTTCAAAAGACGGTTACAGTACTACTTTCAGAGGGTAATTCAGTTGTGAAGTGCTTACAACGAGAATCCGATCGCGAATTCCGGTCTACTACACGTTCCACAGTCCGTGACACTTGCACAATTTGTCGCATTATTTCTCTTTTTAGAAAATTGGTAACAAATTATAGGATTGTATAGTTTATTCTGTCATTACCTCATTTGAATGATTTATGGACTCTGTAGTCACTTTACAGTGATACGTGATACATAACAGTTTTCTTTGGAAGGACGCCTCGACAAGGTTAGACATTTGACGGCCACCCCTTTTAACTGGCTAACAGACTAGTTTACTTGGATGTTTAAATATGTTAACAGCGTGAGAGAGAGAGAGAGAGAGAGAGAGAGAGAGAGAGAGAGAGAGAGAGAGAGAGAGAGAGAGAGAGAGAGAGAGAGAGAGAGAGAGAGAGAGGGGGGGGGAGGGAGAGAGAGGGGGGAGAGAGAGAGAGGGGGGAGGGAGAGAGAGAGAAGAGGGAGGGAGGGAGGGAGGGAGGGAGGGAGAGGAGAGAGAGAGAGAGAGAGAGAGAGAGAGAGAGAGAGAGAGAGAGAGAGAGAGAGAGAGAGAGAGAGAGAGAGAGAGAGAGAGAGAGAGAGAGAGAGAGAGAGAGAGAGAGAGAGAGAGAGAGAGAGAGAATTTCATTACAGAAACCTCTTCATCAATCGGCAAAGAAGTTGATCAAGTATCGGCTGAATTATTTGATTTACTGGATGTACAGTATCAACAAATCCTAGTCACAAGTATTTTAAGTGAATTCAACAGTATGCGGGTGTACAAAACAAATAGCGGCACAGAGCGTTTTGACAAAGGAGAGCTTCGAGGAGACAAGTTACATCGTATAAGTAGACAGCCGCGTTTCATGTTCTACTGAACTGAATGCATGCAAACGTTTGTCCGATAAGTCGAACACCCTTTAAAACAACTTGAAAAACAAAACCCACATCGCGTCTACTCTCAAGAATACTGACAATTAAAAGCAGTTACGTTGCGTCGTAAATAAACTTACTTGAACTTGCCAACAGCAAGGTGAACGCAAAAAGTAGTCGGGAATCCATGGTGGTGTACGCACCGAGTAAATAAGACTGTCATTCACTTGGCCTCCTGCGATGGACTGATGTATGTATATAGGCATCACCAGGGTAATATCCCGACACTCTCTCGTAGACGACCTCGTTGACCTTAACCACAAGAACTCGGGTCGTTTGAAAATTAGCTGTCCTCTCCTGTCAATCAAGCTGACACAAGGTGACACTGTTCAATCAACCTCTCTGATTTGCTGCTGTTTGGTGGAACTTACGTCAACGAAGTGACAATCAGGGGATACTGAAAGACCTCAGTGCCACACCTCCCCTACACAAAACAATAATGTGTGTGTCGCTATGGATGTCGATAGCTACAACAAAACCGTCGGTACAGTTTGTCAGCTATATTCAAAATTGTTCGCTATAGAAATCACAAAAAAAGCTCTGTTTTTAGATATTGATATAGTATTTCATACAATTTTCTGGTCTCAAGAGAATAAACATACACACACATACACACACACAAACAAACACACACACACACACACACACTTACTCAGATTTAGTGACGTGTCAGGTGAACACTGTCGACTCGAGCTGTACACGAAGTGATGGGTGAGAGAGAGAGAGAGAGAGAGAGAGAGAGAGAGAGAGAGAGAGAGAGAGAGAGAGAGAGAGAGAGAGAGAGAATATGAGAGACAGGCAGAGAGACAGGCAGAGTGACAGACAGACAAACAGACAGACAGACAGACAGACAGACAGACAGACAGACAGACAGACAGACAGACAGACAGACAGACAGACAGACAGACAGACAGACAGACAGAGACAGACAGAGATAGAGAGACAGACAGACAGACAGACAGACAGACAGACAGACAGACAGACAGACAGACAGACAGACAGACAGACAGACAGACAGACAGACAGACAGACAGACAGACAGACAGACAAAGATAGATAGAGATAGACAGAGAGAGCGCACGCACGTACATACTCGCATGCATGCATGCATTCATGCGGTGATAACAAAACACATTTGATATAAACCCATTTCAGCCGGGTTACCTTTTTAAACAGTATGATTCGGTATTGTGGTTTTCACAATAATCATGATAGACATTTATAGCGTATGTACACTTTGATAGAAACCTTAGGTGTACCACACTACCACTTGATCAACACAGTATGATAAACGTCGTGAGGCTAGCTATCATGTGTAAATAAACAGAATACAAAAAATTTGGTATAACATAAAAAATATATTTTGATAAAAAAATTATCAATAAAATCAAATTTATCCAGTTGGACTTTGACGTCTATCTCTCTGGACTCTCGACATTCAAAGAGTCATAACTGATGAAGGATGCATAAATTAGAAATCAAACTCAGTAACGCGTTCGTAGATTGTAAAGTAGTGTTCGCCGACTTCTCTGCTTAGTCAGCAGAATGAAAAGGTTGCCGGAGCGAAGCATAAATTGGCATCTTACCAAAATTGTTTGTGTGATACGTTTACATCGTGCACAAAACAGTTTTCTAGTTTTTTTCCTTCACAGATAACATCTCCCGATGGGGTCATACATTGCAAAGATGACACGAAACTACGTCATCACGCCGAGTCAACAACCTCGCTGATTAAAATTGCCTTTTCTATTACCTTGCCAGTAAAAAAAATATATCATAGGTCGCTCTTCGTCAATAGAACCAGATTAAATTAAATTTTAAAAAAAAGCCCTTCATTTGAATGAACAAAATTTTCAATACCAACCGAATAACAATAGTATACAACATATGCTTGTGTATTCTGTATTGTTTGGTGCGTAGTGTGAATTCTGTACAAGTTGGGTTCTTTACATATACTATACACTGTACATAGAAATGTTGGATGTGGGTCGGTGGAAGAAGGTAACAAAGACATGGGTGGGTCCTGCCATCGTTAACATTCTCAAACATTGTAAACAGAGAAAAATACTAACAGTAATGTGACAATGTCTGTTATTTAGTCGAGACAGCTATTCATCTGAAGATTTTTTTTAGATTGCGAGCATTCAGACTCTACATGTCTTAAGTTTGCCATGGCAACAGCATGTTGTTCGTAACAGCATTTGTATGACCAGGTCACTAACTGTCATAAGCGAATGACCTTGGCGGGTGTTCTACTGAGAACAACATCCACAAAAAATTGGCAATAACACGACGGGCGGACGGACGACTGTTCAAGGCAGCAAACATATGAACCTATAGCGGGGCCAATTCATTAAGGGACTAGCCATACTAACTCGCGCATCGTATCATTTTTTTTAAAAACTTTCTTCTTGTACTTTCATTCATAAGACAGACAAATAGTTTAAAGAATTGATTTCAAAATAACACTTTTTTCTCACCAAAACGGCACTAATCCGAAAGCATTTGTCATCAAATCGAAAATCGTCAAAAGAGACTGAGCCTATCTCGCCTATAGAGGGCGCCATCCCCATGAATCAGTTGAACATATGGACATGGACAAGGCTCATTTTACCGATTTTGACAGGTTTTCATGCAATTTAACAATTGGAATATTGGTCATGATTAACCCATATGCTAGGTAATTTAAATATTCACTAACATTATATAATTGGAAGAGTCACAGAGTTGATGATGTGAGGACGGTTAGAGCGCCCGGCTTGAAATCTATAGTTTGTACGCATGTTCGAGCCGCGTCGTTGCCGTCTATCGCCAGTCATGCATAGTTCTGAGTGAAGTGGCTAAAGTCCTTGAGGAAGATTTGAACCACGATCGCGCCTCCGTGAACCCAGTTAGTATTGTTGGGGAGCTGGCAGGACAGGGTTTGTAATGTGAATGCTTTAATCCTATGCGCTTATATATAATATAGCGGCTGCAATGGATTGTATGCTCCCCAGGGAGTTGAAGAAGTATAAATTCCACAAATGGTCGAACACGCCTCGAATTAATGCAGTAACATGGGTTTCAAGATTTAACACAAATTAATAAATCACCGAGGTGCTATATTGTCTGTCACCAATAGTCATGTTATTTGATAGCGGTAATCAATATAAGCGTACTATATAAGTCTGACTTGACAAATCTTGTATTTGACCGAATTGAGAACGATTCTGACTTACTTCATATGTCAATAGACTGTGTGGCGGTCAAGTATCTAGTGTTAAGTTGTTTTCCGTTATTTCCCGCACAGTAATGACTACGTGGATTTTGACCGGGAGTAACGGTAACACTGGAAGTCGGCTACACGGTAACCTTCACATGAGCCACGTAAACATTTTGCTCTGTGCATGGGGTATATTTTCCGGCTATCCCCAAACATGGAATACGGTCTCGAAACATAAGTCTTATTTTGTAGTTCATTAGCTTGATTTTGGCGGGGTTTTAGTGTATAAAAAGGGGAGAGTTTCCGAGATTTCGTTAGTCAACCTGGGGACTCATTGGATACTATAATTTCGGGGAGAGAGTACTCCGCACTCTCGCGATTTCGTAGCCGACTTCTCCACGCTCACTGACCCAGTAAGCTACACTGGTTAGCCCGTCGGCTGAATTGGTTCGGTACATGACATGTGTGGTAGATGCTGCACGAGTTGCGAGTTGTATACTGGGAAACTGCCCCGGGCCTTGTCAATACAAAACTAGACCTCTATCCCTGACATACCAAACTGCTTGTATTATCCTTTAGGCTGAAATAAAAGTGACGATTAGTCTGAAAACGTACTTGCTGTGCGTTCTACTCGTTATTAAGCGTAATTTATTGGGGTGCGAGACGTTAACCTTGCTGCGATCCCCGATCGCTCCATACTTACGGAACAGATAATACGTGGACTTGGACCCACGGGGCTAATTTTCTGGTGGAACGGGGATTCGAATAAGTTCTCTCGGTAGACAAATAGCACGCACGGGGCTCGAGTGCGACAACTCTAAGATACGTACTGCGTATCACTTCGCCGTCAACTCAATTTGTGGCGTCGCCTCTCAACTGTCAATCATTCTACAGAACAAATGAGAAAGACAAAAGAGAATAGAGTTTAACTACTGCTGGCGCTGTTCGGAAGCATCAACAGCGACGCGAGTCTCGATTACCCAGACTCGCCGACTGTCGGGACCTGTACTACGAGAACACCCAGACGAGAGTCCAGACGAGAGTCTGTGTGAACGTAATTCCAAATCGCTCATACCGGATCTCTCTCCCAGAGCAGTGTATTTGCACGTGGAATCGAAGGAAGCCTATCTATGAACGGAGATGCCGATGGGTGAGGGTTGGGGATGGGTTGCACCTTTCGCAGGTACACGATCAGGTCCTCAAATCCGACGTTCTTGTCAAATAACAACGGGATGCCATTAACACCAGGCGAATACATTCAGTCAACCCAAGAAGTCAATAGAGTGGAGACGATATATTAGACAATCTTAGGTAATATTTAGTGCCTGTGATATGGGAGAAAGTACGAGGCACCTATGAGTATAGGCCTCCCGCCGCGGTGTACTTGCTGTGCGTTCTACTCCAGTGTTACCGTTACTCCCGGTCAAACTGTCCGAGTATGACGTCCATTATCTACAATAATGGACTCTTCCAAACATATACGTTTGATTCAACCGAAAAAAAACCTTCTGGTTACCGGGCGATCTCCATTCGAGTCGTCAAATAAAGGGTTCCGAGATTACGGCACTTCAACTTGTTGATACCTGACTTTATCGTATTTTATTCATACCCAAACATTTAAGCTCATATTTAAAAAAAAAACTAACATAAAACTGTTTAGGGCTACGCTTATGACGCTTTTGTCAGCAGTTCAATGAAATATGTAGGATAAAAAAGTAAATTCTCGAACTTAATTGACCAAAATTGAAAAAAATCGTTTCAGACAGCACGATCAATTTCAAATCAGTATGTAGTAGTATGTAGTAGTATGAATACAAAGCCAGTATGTAGTAGTATGTAGTAGCATGAATACAAAGCCAGTATGTAGTAGTATGTAGTGCTATGAATACAAAGCCAGTATGTAGTAGTATGTAGTGCTATGAATACAAAGCCAGTATGTAGTAGTATGTAGTGCTATGAATACAAAGCCAGTATGTAGTAGTATGTAGTGCTATGAATGCAAAGCCAGTATGTAGTAGTATGTAGTGCTATGAATACAAAGCCAGTATGTAGTGAGGAAAAAAATAGTTCTTTTGTTGACACTTTACTATTTTAGTACCGTGCACTTACAGTAGCAAAAGTTCTTCCAATTCTCGATATGACAGCATTTTTTTAGAAATACATAATAAATACATATTCTATTAAAACTAGTTACCGTTTTCGTAGGTTGAGAACTAAAATAGCTCACTCCCAATCCCCATCTTGAAACTAAAATAATTTAGTATTTTTATTCTATATTGAACTATTTATGTCGTTCCTAGTGTTACTAGCATTGATTCAAATGCAGTTGGCTACATCCTAATCATTCTGCCTTGCTCAAATACAGTTTTTAAGAACATTTTTTAAACGTATAATTTCCTTTTGACCTTAATATAATCTGGTGTATAAGTATTACAAGTACATACCAAGCCTACCTATTGTACTGCCTCTGTGTGTATGTGCGTGCGTGCTTGCCAGTCTGTCTGTCTGTCTGTCTGTCTGTCTGTCTGTCTGTCTGTCTGTCTGTCTGTCTGTCTGTCTGTCTGTCTGTCTGTCTGTCTGTCTTTCTGCCTGCCTGTCTGTCTGTATGTCTGTCCGTCCGTCTGTCCGTCTGTCTGTCAGCCAGTTCGTCTATGCGTGTTTTCAACATATATTTGAAGGTACGATGTTTTCTGTGCGCAAATATTTGTAATGCCTTACTACTTACACCGAGAAATAGACCTTTACTCTCTCCTTTCTCAGGTGGTTCTTACCAGTATTTTACAAGTATTTATACATTCTTGCTATTTATTGTATGTCCATACATTGTACTAAACTAGTTTAGTCTGTTATATCTCCTGTTTTCTACAGTGGGCTCAGGGGAAGACCAAATGGGCCACCCTCTTTAAATGAAGATTACTGATTGAATCGAGTCGGATTTGCGCACCACACGTGTGTTCAGAATTCTGAGTGTGTGTGCAACAGGGAGTGTGTTAAAAGTCATACATTAGAACAGGTTAAAAGTATACCGGGTTGACATGCTTCATTGAATGCGTACCTGGCACGTCTCATCATTAACATATAAATTTGATCAGTTTGACATTCCATTACTCAAATACCACGTCCTCAACCCGACGTGCGTGTCTTCTGACATTCACGAATCTATCAAATGATGTCATCTTGCCTTTGTAGGATAAAGTTTACTTTGAAGGTAACAACCTCGTTCGCTGTGATAATTCTCATCGCCTGAGTGAACAAGCCAATGAAGTGAACAAATTCAAAACATGTCCTCGTACGAGGGTCTGACTTTTATACCCAGTTGGGACCGGTTCAAACAATTCTCTCTGAATGATTGCACAACTGAAATATCTTAATAAATTAATGTATACTAAAATAAATACTGTCGAGACCAAACTTTAATAAAATTTATGTTAGTATTTTATTGTTGTTACCTGTGAAAACTGTGAAAACCTTTCACCCACTTACTTAAATTTGTAAAATTGAACAGTACTCCGCAAGATGTTGATACATTTTACTGAGATAGAGATAGATAGATAGATAGATAGATAGATAGAGAGAGAGAGAGAGAGAGAGAGACAGACAGACAGACAGACAGACAGACAGACAGACAGACAGACAGACAGACAGACAGACAGACAGACAGACAGACAGACAGACAGACAGACAGACAGACAGACAGACAGAGAGAGAGAGATAGGGCGTGCAATTGATATTAGATTCTATTAATCCAGCAATTAATCTTAATTATACATTACGTATTCGTCTAGTTAACTCAATAACTCAGAGTGGACCCAGACACGGATTAACAAAACCTGTAGACTGTAACGAGGATGAATCATTGACATTGAAGACAATATTGTAATACTATTAGGTAAATTTGGACTTGGAAGGAACTGTATCACTGGGGGGATTATAGAACTCGCCACCCACTCCTGTACCAACCATCTAAGATATTATAGTGACTGAAAATTGAGAAATACAGAACAGTGCTGCAATTGGTCACACCTATGTGATTCAAAGCGATGGATTAGTCACTACAGGTGATGTATTCCTGCAATCCGATATCATAGCATTGAGTTCACCACCAATATTTTCTAGTATTAATATATAGCATTTCATTAATGTTAACAAAA
>NC_135557.1:13847660-13875160 GCF_964340395.1 Glandiceps talaboti
TGAAAATATTACTAATGTAGCTTTTAATTTTAGGCCACAAAAAAGAAAAAAATAGTTTCTGGTCAGAAAATGTTGTCTAAAGTGGTGCGACTTATCACCATTTTCTAAAAAAACCCTGGCTCAATTCAAATGAAATGTATTGCATGTGTACTGTAGGGTAGTGACAAGAACTGATTAGGTTTCGGTAAACATCTCATGAATATTAACGAGCAATTTACATAATTAATGGGTTTTCAGTAATTAGGCTATATCTCAAGAATGCACGCTTCAAATTCAATATAATTTGATACATACAATTGCGATACCAAAGCGCACTTGTCCTGAAAATATTATTGATGTAGCTGTTAGTTTTAATAAGTTATTGGCATATTTTTGTAGGCCACTAAAAAGGTAAAATTAGTTTCTCGTTAGGAAATGTTGTCTGAAGTGGTGCAACGATGCCATTATTTTTTGTTTATGTTCTCAACAAATGTTAATCGATCTACTTATCATTGCAGTTACTGTTCTTTTTATTTAGTACTTTACAGCAAGTGTGTATGTGGGGGCAGATGTCATAGGCTAGTTCGTGATTAGTTTTGCAGTTGTCTTCACAGGTGGCAATTAATGTAGGGATGGTTACTTTTGTGTTTTCCCTTTCATCTGCAGACTGAATTGGCTAGATAAAAAATGAAAAAGATTAATGCGGGAAGGGGGTACTTAAGTGATGGGTGCTGACCAGAAATTTTTTTTGCCTTTAAAACTCTTTCTCCGGTGAGTGCTATGCTACAACGTTCTATAAAGCTTCACATTACATGTTGTCGTTGGGTAGGAGATCACTAACAGCAATGGGCAAATAGCAATCAATGAGAAAAATAACTTATTGCATATATTCTGTTGTATTCCAACAATTGTCTGTAGGAACGACAATCTCAAAACTTTGCCCTTACAGAAGGCATTCAGTTCAAATCTAGTTTTATTAGGCCTTGGGCTTGAGTATAAACCTTTTTATATATGTCGGTAGTAGATATCTTTCAAGGTGGCATTTGACCACACACACAGTTTCTTTGGTTTTTTTTTGTTTTCTGCGTGTTATTTTAAATGCAACTGTCTGGAAATTCAGTTCACGTCTGTCTGTAAAGTTGTGGAAAAGAGATTCTCAGGAAAATTGACAATGACTCTAAGATCTCACAAGGTCTTTTACCATTTCTCGACACAGGATAAACAATTTTGTTTTCAATTTCATGACACACTATAACTTCACAGATGGTAAGTGACTGCAAGCGTTGTTTACTATTCTTTATTGCAATTTTTGTATACTTGTTAGACTGAGCATACATTCTTATTAGGGTGATAATTTATTAGTTTTTGTCTAATGTAGGTGAAACCTGGCTTTCCGCATTCATATAACAACATAACATTAACCTTAATTTTCTAACTCTTTTCTCTCATTAGAATGTTGGATTGCTCCAAAATGGAGGAAAGGATGCTATTTGCCTGATTCTGTTCAGCAAACACAACAACATTGTACAACATATGATTGCTGTTGGGACCCATTTATACATATATGTTATGAAAAGTCAACACTTTGTATGTGTTTTATTATCATTTTGTAAATTAAATTGAAATTTTGGCTTAAACTTTAGGAGAATGCACAATTATTTCAATATTTGATTGTACATAAAGTTTTTTGTTCATTAATTTGTAAGCCAAAGACATACATACATACATACATACATACATACATACATACATACATACATACATACATACATACATGCATGCATGCATGCATACATACATTCATACATACATACATACATACATACATACATATATACATACATACATACATACATACATACATACATGCATGCATACATACATGCATGCATGCATGCATGCATGCATGCATTCCTCCCTCACTCCCTGCCACCCTGCCTACCTACCTACCTACCTACCTACTTGCATACATGCATGCATGCATGCATGCATGCACACACACAGACACACACACATACACCCATCCATCCGTCCATCCATCTATCCATCCTTACCTACCTACGTACCTGCCTGTCTGCATGCATGCATGCATGCATGCATACATACATAAATACATACATACATACATACATACATACATACATACACACATACACACACATACCTACCTACCTACCTACCTACCTACCTACCTACCTACCTACATACATACATACATACATACATACATACATACATACATACATGCATGCATTCCTCCCTTACTCCCTGCCTACCTACCTACCTACCCACCTACCTACCTACCTCCCTACTTGCATACATGCATGTATGCATGCATACACACACACACACACACACACACACACCCATCCATCCGTCCATCCATCTATCCATCCTTACCTACCTACCTACCTGTCTGCTTGCCTGCCTGTCTGCATGCATGCGTGCGTACATACATACATACATACATACACACACACATATACATACATACATACATACATACATACATACATACATGCATGCATGCATGCATGCATGCATGCATGCATGCATGCATACATACATACATACATACATACATACATACATACATACATACATACATACATACATACATACATACATACATACATACTTCTGCAATGATTTTCTTATCTAATTTTTTTCAGCTTTGCACAATATTGCCTTACAATCTGTTGTCATCGTAACTGGCCATAGTGACGCGCCTTTTAATGATGGGAAACTGACACTGCCCAACACTGCGTATACTGACGTCTATTCGATGCAGGGTGTTGCACATGGACTGCCTTTCTCTGAAATTCCCTTTAAAACTCGAGCTATAGAGCCACATCAAATGACTCGGTCACCGTATGAATACTTCAGTTATTGTAGTTCCTTTCTGCCAGAGCGCTCCAATTATATCATCAGTTTTATGTTTTTACAGCCACTCATTTTACACAGTACAAGGATACTAGCACCAACCGAATATCGTAAGTTGGACATGTAGCATGACTTACCTTACTTTTATTTGTTACTAACAAATTAGAGTGACTATAGACTTTTATGTAAGAGGCATGAAAAACGTATCATTTCATGTGTGCATGCTATCAGTGCCTTTATTTTATTTATTTATTTGTGTGTGTAGGTGTATGTATGTGTGTGTGTGTGTGTGTGTGTGCGTGCGTGCGTGTGTGCGTGTGTGTGTGTGTGTGTGTGTGTGTGTGTGTGTGTGTGTGTGTGTGTGTGTCTTAACAGCTTTTCAAAAATATTCGTTTTGGCTTGTTACAGTGACAGCATTATTTGGAATGATCCATCAAACGTGGGTTGATAGTGTCCAATTATGGTCAACATGGGACATGGTGATAAATGAGAAGGTGATGGACACGAGGTTCAGTGATGCTATCACGCTGGAGAGTTACAACAAAGAATATGTATGGATACACACTTTTTTCGGACGGTATTTACTGACCTCTGCCCTGAGGATAATGACAGATAGGCCTTGGATTTCTGGAGTCATGTTTCTTGAGTTTGAAATTTACACAACCTATGGTAAATATTGTATATTTCAAAATATGTTGTATCGATTGAACGTTAAAGAGGCTGAGATTGCAAGGTTTATTCACTCAAGTGAAGATATTGAAATAAATCTTTATAAGAAATATGCTATTACAATGTAAGTGTTGCTGTATACCTTCGCTGGCATCAAAACATCTAGTGTTGGTGGCACAGTAGCAATGATTTCAAACAAGTCAGGACACACACGAGTGCAAATTTAGCGTACACGGGGTATTTGCATGAGTTCTTGCAGTGTGAGAGTGAAAGTACAGCAGAAAACACTGCAAGCACGAGTGGAAATACCCCCGAGTACCCACACTGGAACTCACGTTCAATTGAGTTCTGTGATTATTACATATATTTATCTGAAACGGCAAATTTCCATAAAAAAATAATAAATTAAAATCAATAAATTGCAAGAACTTAAAAACGATGTAAAAGGTGTGTTAATGTTCATACAATAACAAACATTCCAGACACTTTCTATCTTTTTGTAATTCATTGTTACAGACATGGATTTAGTATATGTTGTTTCACACTATTTTTTCAAAGTTGAAAAATATAGTAAAGTTGCTTTATGAATGAAAAATCTAAAAAAAAAAAAAGTACCCTATTTGTCATCCATATGGTTACTTTTAAGCTACTCTGTATAATTCCATACAGTACAATATTATGGCCCACATAGGCACAGGCCTTGTAATAACGCAAAACCAACGCTATATTGTTTATGTCCCTTCTGCTAGACCTGCTGATTAAACTCTGCAGGATGCAACTCTTGTATCATTCAACATGGCCGCCTCTGTGATACGTGCCTTCCCACATATTTATTGGCATGATGTTTTTCCAATGTAATTTGAACAATACTGAAGTAATCTGTATCAGTAATACAGGAAAACCTGTGTGTCATTACATTTATTTGACTTGATCTGTTTTACATACATAAAGACAAACTTACAATATCTGAGGCAACGCGCACATGATGCACGCGCGCGCACACTCACACACACACACACACACACATACATACATACATACATACATACATACATACATACATACATACATACATACATACATACATACATGCATGCATATAACCACACACATTACATTATATTTAATCTTGAGTTTTATATATATATGTATGTATGTATGTATGTATGTATGTATGTAGGTAGGTAGGTAGGTAGGTAGGTAGGTAGGTAGGTAGGTATGTGTGTGTGTGTGTGTGTATATATATGTATGTGTGTGTATGTATGTATGTATGTATGTATGTATGTATGTATGTATGTATGTATTTATGTATGTATGTATGTATGTATGTATGTATGTATGTATGTATGTATGTATGTATGTAATATCAGTGTTGTGTTAACTTGTAGAATGGCTGTAAGAATGTATCGTATTTTCACTTTGGAAAGTAACTATCTTTCATAGGTGGTACGGATGAATGTTATTGGGAAGAAAAGGGTGACGACTATCGTGGTACAGTTTCTATGACCGACAAAGGAGAAACCTGTCAACACTGGGAAAGATTGTCAAACCAATTCCTTGGGATTGATGAATCGGCGAGACATATTCTCTCTCTTCTGGGTTTATTTAACGAAAATTATTGCCGATATTTGACTGGTTTGCAATCGCCATTCTGTTTTACCATTCGAAACACGTATAGATATTGCAATGTAGGGTTACCAGGCGAAAAGTGTTGTAAGTAGACAGATGAATATATATCCAAACTTCAAATCAAAGTTTTCGAAATTTATGCGACTAAACCAAAATATTTTTAACGCATGACAAAACATTTTGTCGCATTTTAGAACACTCATGAAAATTACAAAGTTGCGTATACACATGCAACGTCATTGTAAATCCTTGTCTGTCGAATTCTATACATGTAACAGTACTCCAAGCATTATCAATGGATGGATTGCAATTGTGTACTGGCATATTGCATCCATTTGTACCTTCCGTAAAGGCATACTGATATTGTTATAATAAGATAACTTTCATTGCTGTTTTTGTGAGTTCATGTTTGTTCATATTGAGGATGCTTTATGTAATCATTTGATATCTTGGGAGAAGAAATACACATAGCTTGCATTTTGATGAGACTGACATTCATTTCAAAGATATTCTGAAAGTATTGCCTTTTTATGAATACCTGCAACTCGTATATACCTCAGTAAACATCACCATGTCTTCTCTTCATATATGATTCGTCTTCACTTTTTAAAGTGCTGAGCATACGAAATTCCTAGCAATCTACTTTAAACTTGAGCCTTTTCTTGGTGAATGTACTTGTATGGTAGCGTTATTACAGTCCAATCATAATGATGCCCAACTTCAAATGGACCGCAACCTCAAGAAATCAAGACATTTTCATAAACTATGTCTTTTGGAGAGTCATTTCATAATTTTACATCACCTAAAATTCATTGTTATTTCAGAGAAGCATCAAGTTAATCTTATGATTTTATAGGGTATCTTTACTGTAGGCTACTGCACCATAGAAGTCAGCAGAAGTAATGTATTCAAGTTGTACACTGAATATCCATGTGTCATAAGTGCCTATAATCTTCAGTGTAAAAGAGTTCTAATGAATATTCAGTGTGCAAACTAGAATACATTACTTTTGCTCACTCCCATGATGCAATAGCTCATGTTAGCAAAGATACCCTATAAATGCACAAGACGATCTTGACGTATCTTTTAAAACGCAACAAATTGAAATAACTCTCCATAACCCATAGTTTGTGAAAATGTGTTCTTTTTTCTGGAGTGGTGTTCCGCTTTACAACGTCTACAAACACAATTAAGACCCCCTAGTCTAGAATGGCATCCCTATTTAGAACCCGATTGGTCGAATACATAATTAGAAATATTCAAATCGCGCATTCAGGTCACATGATGAATTCTTAATAAGATGTCATCATTTGATGACGTTTTGTGAGAAACAGATTCTATTCGATTCTATTCTATTCTTAACCCTTTTGACATGTTCTCGGGCATAGCTTAAATTGTATCTGAAGAGTGTTCTTAGACTTGGAGGATGAGGGAAAATTCAAACAAAATAATATGTACATGTATGTATACAAAACGACCTATTCTTACTTTGAATCACGTTAATGACGGTATTTCTCAAGTTATGTTGGACTAATTAGTCATAATATTTTACACATTAGATATGCCACCAAGTCACGTCTGCATGAGAAAGAGATGTTTCAATGGAGGAACATGTGTGCCGATGTTCAATGGCTACGTATGTGTGTGTCCACTTGGCTACAGTGGTTCAAGATGTGAAGTTGGTAAGTTCATGATGAAGTATCATGTTAACATACATACATACATACAGACAGACAGACAGACAGACAGACAGACAGACAGACGGTCAGACGCACGCACGCACACACACAAGCAATCACCCACTCACTCACTCAAGCACGCACACACACACACACATACATACATACATACATACATACATACATACATACATACATACATACATACATACATACATACATAAATACATGCATGCATACAGACAGACAGACATATATGTATGTATGTATATATATATATACAGACAGACAGACAGACAGACAGACAGACAGACAGACAGACAGTTTAGGCGCGCCCACACATTAAAATCAATACTACACTACCTCTCTTTACGAGATATAACAATTTCATTTTAATAATACAGTTTTGAGAACCACATTGCCGTTTTGGACAAATCCAATGCAACATATTCGAGGACATCAAAACTAACTGACAAGTTGAGTGTACTCATCAACAATAAAAAACACATCATAGCTTACTATTTCATCTTATTGCAGCTGTGGCGTTTGTTGCAAATGGTGTATTCACAACTATTTCAGAAGCAAGTAAAGCTTGCAAGGATTTTAACGCTACCGTAGCTACACTGGAAGAAATTGAAGTTGGTGTTAAGTTTGGTGTATACTTCAAAGATAACTATCAATTGTATTGGACAATGCATCATCTTGTGATTGTCACTCTTGATTCTACTGCTTTTAGAATAGGAGATTATTTTATGGCCTTCAGACATGACATTAGATTAGACATAGTCAATTCTGGTGGCGCCTTCTGCATTTTTATATCAGGTAAGCATATCATCAAAGAAACAAACAAACAAACAAACAAATAAACAAACAAACAAACAAACAAACAAACAAACAAACAAACAAGCACAGCCATCAATCCGTCCATCCATTCATCAATCCGCGCTTGCATACGTAAGTATATTTATTTATTCATGGTTTATTAATACTGTACATAGCAGCCTACCGGCTGTTATGTGACAATATTACAATGGAAGATTATTTTAAAATGGGAAATAGAATTGAAACATTAAAATATTAATAAAACTTACAATTGGCGAATCACATTAAACTGTTCTAAGTGTTAAGTACCATTATACATACATACATACATACATACATACATACATACATACATGCATACATGCATACATGCATACATACATACATACATACATACATACATACATACATACATACATACACACAGATACATACATACATACATACATACATACATACATACATACATACATACATACATACATACATACATATATACATACGTACGTACGTACGTACGTACATACATACGTACATACATACATACGTACATACATACGTACGTGCATACATACATACATACATACATACATACATACATACATACATACATACATACATACATACATAAAATCAAACAAACAAAACAAAACAACCAAACGAAGAACGTTAATTCGAATCTTTGAGTAGAGATTAATTGACCCCAGATCAGAACTTTAAAAACTGGAGGGTAATTTTCTCTGACTTTTCTTATTACAGAGTCCGAGTGTCCATCTATTTTCAATTCCTTGATGACACTACATACACCGTTTGGTATTGAAATGCCGGTTTCTGCATTCGCCAACAAGACATTGGACAGTGTGGACAAATTTGTAGGGAGTGAAGCTATGTATTATTTTCGTGAAATATATTTTCAGTATATAAGGATAACATGGATGCCGCTTGTGGACGTAAATAGCTTTGTCAAAGTGACAATGGAAGTGAAATACAACATAAGTGCTGTTTATCTACAACCCTTTTCGGTAGATGATGACTTGTTTATGTTTGAATCATATACAGTAGAGTTTAGTAACGATGGTAACACGTGGGAACATGCAAACCATGGAGAGCCTAAACAGGTACATATCTTTACAAAGAACAAGTTTGCAATATTGCGAGATTAATCTCTGAATTATGCATGTGTTAAACTTGTCTATCATCCCATGGTAAGTCACATCTAGTGTTTCAATCATTGACATATATTTCTCTATTGTCAGGTACATAGCTCATTCTAAGATATTGTGATTTGTAATGATACTTTTTTTCAAATTTTATTTTGATTTTTTACTTTGAAATCAGTCAGAACATGTATGTATGTATGTATGTATGTATGTATGTATGTATGTATGTATGTATGTATGTATGTATGTATGTATGTATGTATGTATGTATGTATGTTTATGTGCTTGTACATGTGTGCATTCCAGGTGTACTAATTATTTTAACATGTTATGGCATTAAGCTATCAAACCCCAACTGAAATATACAAATTTACAAATTTTGATGGTTTTTCTTCTTTATAGGTGTTTCTGATGCACGATAGAATTGAGACTATTTGCCCACAAATAGCAGCAAAGTATATTCTATTCTGGGGGCAACCTTCTGCCAACTTTCGAGGTGGAGCACTTATCAGTATATATATAACCAATGTACTCGACATGGGTAATTAACAAAATTAGTTTGATATTTAATTATATAATTATATATATATATATATATATATATATATATATATATATATATATATATATATATATATATGTGTGTGTGTGTGTGTGTGTGTGTGTGTGTGTGTGTGTGTGTGTATGTGTGTATGTATATTTATGTGTGTTTGTGTGTATGTATGTATGTATGTATGTATGTATGTATGTATGTATGTATGTGTGCACACGTGCATGTGTGTGTATGTGTGTATGTATGTGTCTGTGTGCGTGCGTATGTAAATCATAATGATTATTTGTCAATCAATACAGAGATATTAGTGATGACTTAACCCTAATTGTTTCATAACTATATGAAAAATACAATATGCATGGACTTTTCTTGAAGTGGTACATACAGTATGTTAACCATTAAATATATTTCATGTCAGTTAAAGTATAATCTTGACTATTAATGCTTGCATAGGAAAAGTTCGTTAATAGTTTGACTATGTGTGTCCATTATAGATTTCACCAAAAAGTGAAAAGAAATAGCTTAATAGATTAATATGCAAAATTATAGTGACTAGCATATATGCATTTTCATTAGAAAACAATTGTATGAAAAACCCACAGTAGTTCGTCATATGTTGGTTGCCAACTTTGCAGCCATTGGAAAGAAGAACCATAAGATGGCGTATTTCATGAGGACTAATAAAGGTTAAAATCACGTGTCTGTACATTAAACAATGAATGATAAGCTCCTAAAAAACAACTCAATTAGTTTAAAAAATTATAAGATCTGAAACAAAAGAAAGGTGAATGCTTTGACATGTTTAAAATTCTACTTAGAGATGTTGATCATTGAAAACAAGGCTATAGTACTGAACTATCATGGCCATCAGAATTGGACCAACACTTACCTACGAACATCTCTCCAAGCAGCCAAATTATTCAACAACTTGTTAGTCTCACAACTGGATATAACGTATAGCAGCAACATGTTGTTAAATATTGAACACTGGTACCAATTTTGTTAACTCAGATATACGTAAAAGGAATTAGATCACATTATTTAAAATATTTCACAAAGTTTCATAACTAGCGAACGTATGCATTTTGTCTTGTTTTAGATATCTCTGGATATATCATCGATGACTTTTACATGACCCACAGATACTTTAATGTTCTGTCAGGGTTTTTCTTTAAGCAGTTCAGTCTGGAAATGTGTGCACAAAACTGCATGAATATGGCCAGGTATACGATTTGTAACTTCATGCTGTATAATGAACAACTACGGGATTGCTTCAACGGACAACTGCCGCATTGGGTTCAGAAAAATAGAGGAACATCACTTACAGCAATAACTGAATCATTTGCATGGGAATACTACATACATTTAACTCCTGGTAAGGCCTAATAAAAGAAATTGTATGGTTCCGATTACACTCAATTTTAGAATAGGTGGGGTAGGTAGATTTTTTATTTTGTTTTTTTTCTGCCCGAGTGTCTAGTTCAGGTTTTCCAATGTTTTCCAAATAGTCTGTGTTGTTTATTTCTTCTTATCAGATGTACAGCCATTACAGATTGGAAGAATAGTTTTATCTTGTCTTTTTAAGTTGATGTCAGTTTCCGCATCCACTATTTCTCGTGCGTGAGACCCCACAATTTTTTTGCGATTTTGTAATTTTTTCGCGAATACGTAAAAATCAGTTTATGAAAAAACAGTTATTGTAGTTAACATTTTGGGGTATTCGTAATATATATCCTTGTAATGTAAGTCGTAATGAACAAACTAGGTTAGGGATAATAGCTGCGGTATAAAGGATAGTGAGATGTCCTCAAATGACTGCATTTTATATTTCGTCCATAACATGTATAAGGGGCGAGATCAATAGTTGAATGACAAAAAAACAAATTCTTTTAAGGGGGGGGGGGGTGAGCCATTTTAGTTCTCATCCTACAAAATCAATTTTACTTTTAATGGATGTTTTGAGGCCTATGTATGAGAATTTAGTTTTTTATATTACATTGAAGTATTAATCTCGCCCCTTACACTGGGCATTGTTTCATTTCTTTATTTTTATTAGACCTTTTAAATTGCCAGGACATAGCAAGAGTATGTATACCTAAGAACATGTTGTGTTCAAATTTTACATCCGGGATACTTTCTACAAGAGATTACCCTATACCCTATCCAACGAGGATGCGATGTTCATGGATGCTGGAAGCTGATGCTGGTTCATATATAAGCCTTATTTTTGAATATTTCGATGTTGGGCGATCGGCAAAAGACTGTCTGTCAGAGTTAGTTGAGGTCTACAGTGGACGCTATATTGACGATAAACAAAGGAAGAGATTCTGTAATAGGAATTACCCACCTGAAATTCTACAATCAAATTTCAATGAAATGCTTGTAATATTCACATCAGATGACGTCATTGATTTCAGCATCGGGTTTCTTGCCCACTATGTATTTAAAGATGTTCATCTTGATCATACCAGAGGTAATCATTCTTATGAATAACTCGCAGAGACAGTGGTACCACGAGAATAGAATAGTCTTTCAACTACATACACACTTATATGACAAAGTTGATAACCAAAGCAATTATCTTGTATCACTATCAATGTATAATTATGTTTATGATATTGTATGTATAGGTGAAAACTGTAGTGCCAACTGGACTCTATATGGCGAAGGATGTTACCGTCTGTTTGAGTCAACATCTCGCCTAACTTGGTTAGAAGCACAGATTGACTGTAGAGAATACAACGGGTCCCTGACAAGTATCACTTCAAAAGGCGAGGCAACGTTTGTCCATTCTCTCGTCTCCGAGTATCCCGAGGATTGGGTTTATATAGGTTTGTCAAATTGAATCATTTTATTTTCAAGTTCACTTTCTTACAATTCAACATACAGTTAGACGGTGTTTCTTCATTAAATCTCTTTAGAATCGTATTTCCTCTCCCTTGCCTTGGGGTACACATCCAGGAAAGTGATGGATATGTACGGCTATCAACAGAAAGTCATTACCTCTTTTTAGACATAAGAAAGTTTAGAAAACTCCCTACCCAATTCCACAATGTACATAGATAATGGTAATTCATTCAGAATCAACTTGGAAACCAATCTTTGGGGTGAACCCCTTTCCCAAAGACCCAAGGTCTGTCAATGCATTTTGTGCATAATGGCCCATCTTTGTGTATAATGAATCCCTTTCCCAGTGACTTGTGTCCAGTGCCTTGTGTGTAATGAACCCCTTTCCGCAATACCTCCTGGTCTTTAACTATTCTATATGAGGAATAATTCACATAGAGGACAAATTCGAACGAACCATCACCAACATTCCATTATCATGAAAGCCTGTTCGGTGGCCTTTGGAATAATAAATGAAATTTGGGGTGCCATCTTTTTTTCCAGGTTATTGACAACCTTTTATTTACTCATATATTTCGGTGACTACTTTTAGTCCTATAATGACTTTATTTTATTAATTTTTGGATATTTTTTTCAAAACATTGTACAAGGGACTGGTGATTTGATTTTGGCTGCTGTTGGATAAGAACTTTCCTGAACAAAGTGAAAGCAAATGTTTCGGATTGTTATAACCAATACCCATACTATATTAAACCGTTGTACATTCTTTTATACACATTTCATAGCTTTTCAGTATTTTGTATCTAATTGTAAATTGCCAATCTTGTTTCATTCGAAGGATTATCAGATAGTGGCAAGGAAGGGTTGTATTCGTGGACAGATGGACGTCACTTTTTGTACAGTGATTGGAGTAAAGACAGGTGAGCAATACGTCACTTCCTGTACGGTGATTAGAGCATCGACAGGTAATAACAACTGCATCACTTCCCTTACTAGTGATTGGAGTATTGGCATGTAAACAATGCTACTACTTCACTTCCTAAACAGTGTCTGGAATATCGACAGCTAATATGTCACTTCCTGTAGAGCAATTCGCGTATCGACGAATGAAGAATATGGCGGCTTTCCTCCTCTATACCTATATGCGAGGATGGAAATGTAGCAAACAAGAAAATTTTACAACAGCTCTTGAAAAAAAGCGAGTTGAATCACTTCCTGATAAGGGATTTGTGTTCTTGTTATGTAAACTCAGATGCTATGTTGGGTTTAAAATTGGATCTGCAAAAGCAACCCTCTATCAGAGCAGTATACAACGTTGTAAATAAAAGAATGATCCTATTCCAAATGGGTCAATGGATAAGATAGTAGTAACTGTAAGATGCAACACTTAACTTACTAAAGTATCAATTGGTGTTTCCGTTATGTTTACAAAGATCGATTATTACTATTGTTGCAACATGTTGATATAAGCTATGGCACAGACTTTGGTTTAATTCTACTCACAGTAGGGTACTATTTTACCTTCCGTAAGGGTAAGTTATGTTATGCCCTTGTCTTACTGTGTGTGTGTGTGTGTATGTATGTATGTATGTATGTATGTATGTATGTATGTATGTATGTATGTATGTATGTGGTTATGTATGTATGTATGTATGTATGTATGTATGTATGTATGTATGTATGTATGTATGTATGTATGTGTGTGTGTGTGTGTATGTGTGTGTGTGTGTGTGTGTGTGTGTGTGTATGTATGTATGTATGTATGTGTCTGTCAGGGTCTTCATCTTACTGTTTATGTATATGTCTGTCTGGCTGTCTCTGGAAGCACAATTGTAGTCGATTATAATGAAACCAGCAAAACATCTTCCTTATGCTAATTGTAAGAACTTATTAGATTTTAGTAATACTTATGCAAGCTTCAAATTTCGTATAATTTGGTATATACTTTGATACTATCAGAGGATACCTGTGTGATATAGCGTGTCGATGTACTTTTATAATTGGAATATTATATATTTGGAACGCAAATTTCTACCACAATGAACACCAATAGTTTTATTTTGTGCCTATCTCAGTTAACCGATACCTCTTAGTACACAAGGCCAATTATTTAGCATACCTTTGATTGAAATTACAGATTTGTGCAATGTTTACAAGGGACTAGATTTTTTTCATTTGATGTTAAGTTAAATCTGTGATAGAAATTAAAGAAATCACGGATATTACCACTCTTTGTGATGTATTTGAACATGTCCATTGAAAATAGCCGTTCAATCATACTATCAACATTTTCCTCTTAAAGGTCACAACCAGACGGAAGTGTATATAAGAACTGTGGCGCCCTCTATCTAACAAATCTCTACAACACTAACCACTGGAACGATATCCTTTGCGATGCTAAACTGACAAACAAGTCTATCTGTCGACAACAAAGAAGTGATTTTGACGGTAATTTTTATAAACTTTGTTATATGTACGATGTTTAGTCAAAATCAAAGTGTCATGTATAAACCCTATGTTACAAGCTGTACTAGTCAAGGAATAAAACAACACGAATATTGTTCTATGCACCCAGAAATGTTGTAATGTATAATTCCAGATAATTATTATGTGACACCCTCCATACCTTTGGGAAAAATACTAGAACTGCTTATATAATAAAAATTGCAATTTGGACTAGAACGTTATATTTAGGGATGAAAAGTCTGTCTGTCTGTCTGTCTGTCTGTCTGTCTGTCTGTCTGTCTGTCTGTCTGTCTGTCTGTCTGACTGACTGTCTGTCCGTCTGTCTGTCCGTCAGTCCGTCCGTCCGACCGTCCGTCCGTCCGTCCGTCTGTCTGTCTGTCTGTCTGTCTGTCTGTCCGTCCGTCCGTCCGTCCGTCCGTCCGTCCGTCTGTCTGTCTGTCTGTCTGTCTGTCTGTCTGTCTGTCTGTCTGTCTGTGTCATCGTTTTCTCAAAAACGGCTGGCTCAATTCAAACGAAATTTGGCCCACATATTCTTTACTGTTATGACTAGAGCTGATTAGGTTTTGGTAAACATTTCATGAATATTAAGGAGGCATTCGCATAACTAATGGTTTTCAGTAATTAATTCAGTTTACATATTTAACGATTTTCAGTAATTAGGCCATATCTTAAGCATGAATGGTTCAAATTGAATATAATTATTTGCATAATTAATGACTTTCAGTAATTAGGCTATACATGTATATGAAGAGTGCGGGCTTCATGTTCTATAGTTTAGTACATACATTAATGATAAAAGGGTGCAATTAATGTGTTTCAGTAATTGTGCCATATCTTAAGAATGCACGCTGAAACTCAACAAAAATGGATACATACGTTGATGATAACAACGCCTTTGTGGCTTGTTAATGTAGCTTTTAGTTTTAATGACTCTACAGCTCTTCAGTAATTAGGCTAAATCTTAAGAATGGACGTTTCAAACTTAATGTAATTTACTAAATTCTTGGTTGATTCCTATGGCACACAATAATATGATATGTTTTAATTGAATATGGAAATTCTCGAGGGGTGAATATTCTCTCATTGACATCTAAGTTATGTTAACATTTCTGTACAATTCTGCAACTTTTCAATGCATTACTTCCTTCAACTTGACAGTGACAAAAAAAGAAGAAAGTTGGAAATTAAATACGACCAATAGTGGTAAGTTAAATCAACCTAGTACATAATGTGTATATTTGTCTGCATAAAAAGAAAATCGTTGGGAGCCAATATATATATATATATATATATATATATATATATATATATATATATATATATATATATATATATATATATATATATATATATATATATATATATATCCTTCTGTGTATCTTGGGGTATACATAGTATAGGCTACTCGTTTAATCATAGAGCACTGTTGCTTTTCTCGATGTCTGAACAATACGAAATCATCCTGAGCATCCCCCCAAAATAAATATTAAAGTGTACTTTTTTCACAGATATGCGTAAATGTCCTGCTCATCTTTACCAATGTATTAGTGGGGAATGTGTTCATTACAGCGATGTTTGTGACAAGACAATTAGTTGTTATAGCAAAGACGACATTGCGATATGTGGTGAGATGCAATTATGTTAATACTTCTGTGCAATTTCAACTGTGTATTGTATTGTCTTGAGTACAGTGTGAGAAAGAGCTATAAGAAAGTTTATAATCATTCGTGTATAAGACAATGCAACACAATTATCATGCTGTTCGACTATCAGTATATTACCTATTATTTAAACGTGCATGGCTCTGATATTGCACTGTTGGTAGATTAGTACATAATGTTGTCAACGGACATATACTAAAATAATAGTTATTGTTGCATTGATGGCAATACAGATATACTTTATTGCTGCAAGTGTACTTTTTGTTACATCCATGTAACAGATTTTGAACAGTCTCCCAAGTTACTTCAATCGAGTCAACAATACGATTAAATGGTGTATATCACTGGCAATCATCAGTTTATTTAACTCAAGATGGCAACACATATAATTTGATTTCATTATTTTAGACAATACTGCCATGAATTGGTTCAAATGTAACGATGGTGATGCAATACCATTCTCCAAATACTGTGATTTTAATGAAGACTGCACTGATTCGTCAGATGAACTATATTGTGGTACGTATAATAATAGGCTTTCTAAAATCTGTCATGGTGGCGCTCTACTTCCTGTCTGTGTGTATCTTGGGGGTATACATAGGCTACTTGGTCAATCATAAAGCACTGCTGCTTTCCTTGATGTCTGAACAATACGAAAATATCCCTGAATTACACTTCTATAGAATGTCAAGGGACAAAGCTCTTAAGAAACGGTACTATGAACTGATGATACCCCCAATTTCAGTGAGGGCGCTGTATTCTCAATTTCCTATGCAATGGCCTATTTGTTTATCTACTCCTGTATTCTATTGAGCAAATTATACGATATGAATATATTACCAGGATAATAATTGTAAAAACTTAATAGTATAAAAAAACTGAAACTGGTATATAATATCACAGTATGTAGTTATACATTTACCAATACTGTGTATGTGTGTACGTGTTTTGCAGTATGATAATGAAAATCTGTACTCAACATGTACTTCTTTTAATATAATATGGAAGTGTGTAAAACTAAATAAACTCATACTAGTATTCGCTCTTTTTCGTATTTTTTTTGTAAATTGTAACTCTTTTGGTTTGATAAAAGTTTTGGTTACAATAGAGGTATAACAACATTCTTTGAATTTCACAATTTGCTACTATGTAGAGAAGATTTTATATATCATTATGATACGATAAGCTATGATACCATACCATGCTATGCTATACCATACTGTACCGTGCAGTGCTGTGCCATACCTGACCCAAAAAATACCATACCATCATACCATACAGTACCGTACCATAGTGGTCATACCATAACACACCACACCACACCACACCACACCACACCACACCATACCATATTTACCTAACCATACCCTACCCTACCCTACCAAACCCTACTACCCACGCCAATACCGATGTCCTTTCATACCATACAATGTATCATATCATATCATATCATATCATATCATATCATCTCATATCCCATATCATATATCATATCATATCATATCATATCATATCATATCATATTATACCATACCATACCATACCATACCATACCATACCATATCATATCACACCATACATCATAACAATCACAACAATTAAATGATATTTGTTTGCACTAAGATTACCCACCATGCAACACTACACAAGACACTACTACATGTGGGAATAAACAATGTATTGGTCTGAAAGAAGTTTGTGATCTGAAGTTTGACTGTTTGGATAGGAGTGATGAGTTACAATGCATAGAGTTAGGTGAGTTAGCATATAATACAGTCTGTATAATTAATATTTATTTTACGTGATAAAATACTAGCTTGGTGAAATCTGCTTTAATTTAAGAATATCTTCCTGTTCTACATTTCTGAAAATCATTTTGCGTTCCTTCCAACAGATATATGTAATGCCATTAAATGCATAGATGGGTCTTGTTTGGCGCCATCATTAGCATGTGATGGGACACGTGATTGTGTTTATTGTGAGAATGAATTATCAGAAGACGAACGTCTTTGTGCACGTGGTAAGTTATATATATTATAGAACATTACTTTATTATAAGTAATTCTTTACTGTATGGTCTCCCTGAATCAGTCACAAACCAACTTCAGCGTGCACAAAACACAGCTGCAAGAATCATCACCCGGTCAAAGAAATATGAACACATAACTCCTACTCTTATCAAACTCCATTGGTTACCAATTCGTTCTAGAATCGACTACAAGATCTTACTCCTGACTTACAAAGCAATTCATGGTCTTACACCGGAGTACATTTCCGACCTTATACAAGTATACATACCAGCTCGTACCTTACGTTCAAAGGACAAAAACCTTCTTACGACAACAAGTTACAAGCAAATCCACTACGCTGGACGTTCTTTCGCTTATGCTGCTCCAAAGCTCTGGAATTCACTGCCAACTGACATTAAACTTGCACCAACTATTGATTGTTTCAAAAGAAAACTGAAGACACATTTGTTTGTAAAGCCTACGGTGTGGATTAACCATTCAGCGCCCCTGAACATAACTTTGCCTGGATTTTGGCGCTCTACAAATTATTTTGATTGATTGATTGATTGATTGAACATTACTCCGTATACAATCAACCAACATGACTTTATCGCTTAATACAGATAAATTTCAAATCCTTAAGTTTAGAATTTATAAAGTTTGGATAAGTATGTATCAGTATATCTACAGAAGTAAACGTCCATTTCAATATGAATAGTTAACACAACATTTACACATTGCAATGTAGGTAGCAGATTTTCTGATGAAATTCTATACAGTTCTTGATATCTTGTAAATGTTGGGCAGCATCTCTCGCTCTCTCTCTCTCTCTCTCTCTCTCTCTCTCTCTCTCTCTCTCTCTCTCTCTCT
Source organism: Glandiceps talaboti (assembly GCF_964340395.1). Lineage (NCBI taxonomy): Eukaryota > Metazoa > Hemichordata > Enteropneusta > Spengelidae > Glandiceps > Glandiceps talaboti. Next base: position 13,866,888 of record NC_135557.1, read on the forward strand.
CTCTCTCTCTCTCTCACTGTAACTTTTATAAGTTGTTTGATCCATTATATATCATTAAGTGATGGACTTTCGTTATTGAAAATACTTACAGGTGGTTCGGCTGACATTTCCTCTTGTCAAGCAGGTATGATAAATTGTCAGAATGGCATTTGTATCGACAGTCATCATTGGTGTTTGTATGACGTAGACGGATACGGCTATCCCACTGGTTGTCGAGATGCTTCTCATTTGAATGACTGTGGTATGCACATTTTGTAAATTGAACAGTATAGCATATAGACGGACGGATGGACATACATACATACATACATACATACATACATACATACATACATACATACATACATACATACAGACAGACAGACAGACAGACAGACAGACAGACAGACAGACAGACAGACAGACAGACAGACAAGTTACTGACTCAAAATTGCTTAGTTCCTTACGTATTGACAGAATGACTTACTTACTTACGTACTCCCTTATTTACTTACTGACCGACTAACAGACTGACTGATTGACTAATAGATTGACCGACTAACAGGCTGACTGACTGACTGACTGACTGACTTGTTATCAGCAGCATCTTTGTTGTTTTCTTATATTGTTATGCTTTATTTTTGACTGCACAGATAAGCATGACTGCCCTGACTACACATACAAGTGTAAAGGTAGTTATTGCATTCCCTTGCATAGATACTGTGATGGTACTGCCGACTGTCCATCAAAAGATGATGAAGACCCAAGAACATGTGGTAAAATATTCTACCTTTGTATAATGTTATTTACTGAAAACTGACTAAGTCAGTACAGTTAGTATGTTCATATACATGGATAGAAGGTTCGCAGCCTTGTACATTTTGCTTCTTTCGTCAATTATCAGTCTATTAATATGCCATAGTCCAGTTATCTGAAAGACAAAAGATTCAATGTATAATCTGGCCACTTGCAGTGCTGGCTTGAATTATTATGTTATAGTTGTACTATGTCGTCCCTTGAAACAATAATTTTTTCCCAATGTTAAAAGGTTGGTACATTCAAAACCCTTCAAAATATTGTTTTCAACAGCACAATTCTTATGAACTCGTGGACTTCTTTTAACCATATTTTGGTGACGTCTTCATATACTGCCATGATATTTTAACCAATACTTTTCCTCATTTTGGAGTGTCCTTATGTGACACTTACTTGAGGAAATGACTGCTCATTATGCTTATTGCTGCACATTCCCCTCATTTGGGCAAATATTACAGAGACTTTCAAGTGTCCCATTGGGTCATATAACTGTCGAGGTGGTACTACATGTATAGAATCACCATATATTTGTGATGGTGTTCCACAGTGCCCTCATGCTGATGATGAAATATATTGTGGTAAGTTAAAGAAATATATCAAAGTCTTATCTCGCAATGAGATGCATACTGATTTGGAATTCCTGTTTACCATGTTTAAAATATCTTTTGTCATATTGTTGTCCTATTTTATATTGTTATGTGAGAGACCACTTGATACAGTACACATACACACACACACACACACACACACACACACACACACACACCAAAACACATATTTGACAAGTGGCCACATTTTACATTGCCTGCATTCATTAAAAAAATATGGTTTTTCTTGTGTATTGTTTGATATAAGCTATATAACACGTACATGCTATATCCTGACCATGATATATGTGTTAATATACATGTAGTTCCCTAAGAAGGAAAACATTTTCCAGTTTTCCGAGGCAAACGTCCGTTGCATAAGTTTAGGTCATATAAGTTTAAGCACTCATGCAGTGGTTTAAGCGACACTGTAATGACTAAATGTATGTATGTATGTACATTTTTGTATGTATGTATGTATGTATGTATGTATGTATGTATGTATGTACGTATGTATGTATGTATGTATGTATGTAGGTCCATGTATGTATGTATGTATGTAGGTCCATGTATGTATGTATGTATGTATGTATGTATGTATGTATGTATGTATGTATGTATGTACTGGTGTGTGATTTCTGGCTTTGGGCGCCTTCTTTTGAGACTTCTTTTGAGAATGGCAGTCCTGGAATAAGGCATTTTTCAACATAATAAATTTGACATTGCAGATATTGGAAATATTGATGGTTGTCAATCCAAAGACTTAGAAGTGATGTGTTTCCATTTATCATCAATTGTTAAGGAATTTCACCCTTCTATAAGAAGTCTGTAAGTAAGAAATATATATTAAATAATATAATGACTGAGACTGGGGAGGGGCGGATGAGGATAGATTGAAAGATTTGGGGGAGGGGGATGGGCGCTAACACTGATACAAGGCATGGTCATTCATGCTGACAATATATATTTGATGTCTAATCATTGGGATTTCTTCATGGACATATAACCAGTGTGTAGGTAAATTTAGATTGCATGATACTGTACTTGATTTGTGCAAGGTAAACTTATCACACCTACATGACTGTTAAAGTAGAAATATATAGTTGTTGACTAAATTCCAAAATAAAAACTCATTTTTGAATTCATACATACATACATACATACATACATACATACATACATACATACATACATACATACATACATACATACCGGTACATACATACATACATACACACACACACACACACACACACATACATACATACATACATACATACATACATACATACATACATACATACATACATCGAAATGTCTATCTAAACCCCATGGTTAGCATTCATAACAATTTAATGAATATATTTCAGTACCATGAGTCAGCTTCATTTACATAAAAACGTGACGTCACTGGAAAATCAGCTGAGTAATCTTGGCTTCCTTGGATATTTGTAAGTATGGAGATCTTATAAGCTAAATCAATATAATCTATGAACATAATTTTGCTGAATAGAAATTGTTGTGATCTGAACATCAATGGTGGACAAAGAAAACTGACTGAAATAAAAATACACATTACGGTATTCATTCAAGCCTGCAATGTTTACCAGGGTTGAAGACCTTTCACTCTTGATATTATAACTAGGCAAAGCCCATAAGCTCGCGCAGGGTAGATTCATTTGTGACCGGCTGCCTCATGATGATATCATAGATAGCGCCCTCTGTGTGGAGAATGCGCATAGTATATAGAACGCACATGCGTAGTCATTGCGCCGCAATGCATCCTTGGGTAAAAACACCCAAAAAAAATCGCATAGTCTATAGGACGCGCATGCGTACTAGTCATTGAGCCGCTACATGAGCTATTATAGATTGTAACTTTATGTGTGCAGTATCCAAGTGAATGTGCAAGAGAACATTAATGGTGTAATAAGGCAAAAGAGAATGAGAAGTTCTAACACCTGCACCTCCATAAGCCATCCAGCAATGAAAAAAAGATGCTCTGATCACAACAATTTCTATAATTCCACTTCTACAATATTAGTAAAAGTGCCATAAGCCATTTGCAAATCTGAGTGGTGCATTTTGGGATCAATACTGTAAACCATAAGTCGTTGTTTTTTTGCAAATACAATTTAATGTAATTTTTTGAAATATCTAAGCTTTGGCGAACAATCTCATTATCTAAGAATGTTTCAACTATAATCTAATAATCCCCCTGTCTTAATAGTTTTTAGAATAGTTTTTATCTGAGAAGAGTTTTTATCACTCACAAGTTCGTTATTAGTAGAATAATTTAAGCTTTAACAGCAGACTTGCAAATATTTTCTGGAAAGGAAAACGGTGCAACTGCTTTGTCATACTTAGCTTATACATTCGTTTCCATTATTTCTGTCCCACTCAAAAAGAAATGAAAGTTGGTACAGATGACAAAAGCTATGACTTTCTTTCTATACAAGCCAATTATGGGATTTGAACAGGCAGCTACATTGTGGAATGATGTAAATATAGTGTATTGACTAATGTATTATCAAATAAATTGAATGTCCCTTGATTATTCTGAGTACATTTCTGTATGTTTCAACTATATGTTTAATTGTGTTTGTTTGTCTTACATATTACAGAGATCTTTCTGGTAATGGATTCGTGACACTACCTCCATATCTATTCAAAGAACTAAGAAATCTACTTTATTTGTAAGCGTCTTCACGTTATCAAAGAACTGTGCAATTTTGTAAAGGGGTCAACAATCATTTGCATATGTACAGTTTCGAATAATATTTTCTAGATGCTGATTCATAGGACTTTATTTGGCAAAGAAAAAAATTTGAATTGTTTCCACTATTGCTGTAAATGAAGAGTAATTTGAACTGCTTCTATTATCATGAGTATTAGTACGAACGTTTATTCATATACATAATTCTTCTTTCAATTGTTATTATTTTCATTCTTAGAAATCTGTCAAGGAACAAATTGAAACAATTGACACGGCATATGTTCACTGGTTTGAAACGATTAAATTTGCTGTAAGTAAACATAATGAGGATGTATGTATGGATGTATGTATGTATGTATGTATGTATGTATGTATGTATGTATGTGTGTTTACGTACGTGTGTGTGTGTACGTACGTACGTACGCATCCATGTATGCATGCATGCATGTCTGTCTGTGTCTGTATGTATGTATGTATGTATGTATGTATATGTATGTATGTATGTATGTATGTATGTATGTATGTATGTATGTATGTATGTATGTATGTAAGCATACATGCATACGTGCGTGTGCGTGCGTGCGTGCGTGCGTGCGTACACAAGAACTTGTATTGTTATTTGAGTAGCAACTCGCTTTTGTTATTGTTATTGTATTAGTAGTGTTTAAATTTGACAGTTGTCAAATTTTCCATTTCACAAGTCTAAAAAAAGTTATTAATTTGGTGTCATACACACTATATATTTTAAGTTCTGAATGTTACATTTCAGAGATCTTCAGAACAACAAGATAATGTATTTGGAAAATGGAGTGTTTAATGAAATGACGACATTACGTACTTTGTAAGTTTTTTTTTTCTCTCAGATATATGTTGAAAACCTATGTCAGTTTCTAAACACAAAGTATGTATTCATTCGTTTGCTCGGTTAATTCATTAATTTTATTCAAGCATTTATGAAGCAATTATATTGTATATCTGGTTAACGGCCACACATTTGGTACAATTTCTGCAACTGAATATAGACTGTTAGTGTGTGTAGACAAACACATAAATACATGCACCTATACATAACCGCTCTCTCTCTCACACACACACACACACACACACACACACACACACACACACACACACACATACATACATACATACATACATACATAAACAACAGTCTTGCAACATTCTTTATGATGATCTCAGTTATAAAATTAACTAGAATAATATCGCTCACAAAACCAGTAAAATGCAAAGGAACTGTGTTAATACTTTCCGAAAATTAATAAACTTCTTTTCTTTGACCTTCATCACTAGGTTGTCCGACCATTTCTCAATTTGTTGCATGGTTCCGGTTGACATCGATACAAGACACACCTGTTTACCAGAAGCCACTGTTCTAACATCATGTGATGATATCCTACCAAACACATGGATACGTGTTTTGGCCTGGCTAATAGGACTACTGTCATTCTGTCTCAACTTAATTAGCATAATTTGGAGGCTGCAGAAAAAGAACAGAACCGCTCTAGGATCAACCGATACACTATTTATCTTTTTGTTATCATTGGGTGATATTATGATGGGCGTGTACGTCATAAGCCTTGCCAGTGTTGATATGTATTTTATCAATGATTACGTCAGGCATGATCTATGGTGGCCGACAAGTGCCTTTTGCTATTTCAACGGTATTCTCGCTACAGTTTCTAGCCAAATGTCTCTCTTTATTTTGGTGTTTATGACCGTCATTCGCACGATAGTGATATCAAATCCATTGAGAGGATTTCGTATTAGTCACAAAAGAGTACTCGTAATTCTTTCAACGTTGTTCTTTGTTGTGATGGCCATTGTCATTTTACCTGTTTCTGGTGTAGCTTATTTTGGAGATTCATTTTACGGTAATAACAGAGTTTGCTTACCGTTACATTTACGCCACGACCGTCCACCTGGCTGGGAATATTTGATAGTAATGTTTGTAATCGTTAATTTAATCTTGCTCCTGTCTATAACTAGCTGTTACGTCATAATCCTATACTGTACAACGAAAACCAGTAAAGCAGTAAGGCAGAATCGCAAAAAACGAGGTGAAACCAAAATGCTGGTTAAGATTTTAATGATTATTGGTGTGGGTATGCTACGCTGGTTACCTATTATCATTGGTAGTTTTGTTGGTTTGGCTGGGGTTGAATTGTCCAGTTACGTCAATCCATGGATTGCAGTGGTCATCCTGCCTCTAAATTCTGTAGTCAACCCATTCTTGTATTGTTTTTCACTGCGGGAGTTTCAGTTATTCAACATGACTGACATTGTAAACAGATTTCTGGATGTATCTGAAACTAATAGTAAAGCAGGTAAGTGTTCATTCATACATACATACATACATACATACATACATACATACATACATACGCACATGAACAACAGTCATGCAACAAGAGTGGAGTTAGGTCTACACACCAACAGGACTGGTGATGTATTGTTAAGCATTTTATTTATTTATTTGTTTATTTATTTATTTGTTTGTTGTTTGTGTTTTTATTTATTTACTCATGAACCATTTATTTATTTACTCTCGCTCTCCTTCCCTCACTCCCTCTCTTTTTACATTTTAAGACGCATTCTGTGAAATACTCCAACTGCACTGTTAGTTTGATTATGTAAAAAACAATTTTATCTTAGATATACCAAATGACTTTAAACTTGTCCTGATGAAGATGCTGAGAAAATCAAGACTTTGTTGGTCTGTAATATTCAAAGATGTATCTGAGATGTCGGAGATGTCGGTGACGGCAGTAGCAGATTTCACAGACTGGGATTCGTTAGACAAGAAAGATACTGATAACGTGGTACATGATTTATCATCTGCTTTGGACACTCTGCATGGCTATTTGTGTTACCATGACAATATAAACTCGGATCATGCTTTAATTGATTGCTCTGATGTAAGTTTTTTGATCACCTTGATATCTACACATTAAAGACCAATGTTAGATTAGGATAACGATTTAGATATAGAAAAACATGTACAGTTGTCTGGTAGAGGCCAAAAACGCGATAAACGTCATTGGAGGATTATCCATTTATTTGTTCGAGAATTAGCCAATTTATGTTTACCACACCGCACTATAATAAATTACTGACTGGCTGACTGACTGGTTGGTTGGCTGGTTGGCTGGCTGGCTGGCTCACTCACTCACTCACTCACTCACTCACTCACTCACTCACTCACCTACTCACTCACTCACTCATTCATTCACTCTCACCCACCCACCCACTCACCAATATCCCAGTGATTATCTAATGTTTAACTTTTGTTTTTATTTTGAAGAGTTACTATGGCGCCTTCCTTCTGGTTGACAAATTGAATGGAGTACATGAGGAAAAACCGGTAGTGGAAGGGGATAAGACTTCTGCAACCTGTGACGAAGGGAAGTTACCACCGGAAGAAACAAATAACTGCGAAAACACAACTAAAACTGACGAACAACATGCTGAGGAAACGTAGGAAGTGTACTACGTAAATTCATTAACATGATGACGGAGGAGAAGACGCTACAGAATCAGTCTCAATAAAGTGACGACGTGTCTCAAATAATACTTATATGGGGAAAACACTTATAGATTATTGTACGTCAGAGATATTTATAAATTGTGAGACAAATTTGATAACGCAACGCTTACACATTTCAACACAGGTATCGAAAACATTGACACAGATTATAAACGCATGCGCAGTTTGTGATCTCTTTGGAGAAAGGAAGATCATATCTATAATTATACCCATTTGTGCAAATCAACTAAAATGTAATCAGAATTCGAGCAGCAGAAACGATCCATGTTCTATATCTGCGCGTATTAAGGCTCCCGTGTACATTGCAGATATGCTTGAGGGAGTTTGCAACTCCAATTATAACCTAAGAACAAATAGCAGTCACAATCTCGTAGTTCCACGGTCTTATAATAAATTAAATGATAGGGCTTTTGCCGTATGTGGTCCGAGACTATGGAATTCCATTCCACAAGAGTTGAAATGTTTAGATGAAATGGAACAATTTAAAAGAGGGTTAAAGACATACCTGTTTAAAGTTTCTTACAACTTGTAACTGTTGATTTTAGCCATGTTTCTGTTTTAAACACTTTTAGGAATGATTTTAATATGCTATTGATGTGTATTATTATTATTA
>NC_135557.1:13880160-13930160 GCF_964340395.1 Glandiceps talaboti
AGCTGACCTTAGTGTCCTGTATGTATTGTTTGAAGAAATTTGAAATTCATAACTTATAACTTGCCAAAAAGAACATTAGACCAGGTGTGCTTTTAATTCAGAAAGGTTGCATATATAGTTTAAAATGACATTTTAGAAATTCATCTAAGCTAAAATCAACCTCATCTTTGTTCTCCTGTAAGAGAGTGAATAGCAATACACAAAATCATTCAAAAGCAGGCATAATCAGTATTTTATCATATATTTTGGTGGAGTCATGATGTTTCAAAATGGTTAGAGTTGCCTGTTTGAAATCTAATCTGCATTTTGCATGACTTAGCCTTGACATTGCCATTTATTTCTGTATGAAGACAGTGGACAAGATTTGAACCACAATTTGTCCTAGTCAAGCTAAATAATTGTGGACATGGTAGTATATATGTTGCAATGTGAATGCTTTAATTGTATGTACTTAGTTACAGAATCTGTAATGGAGTGTATGCACCCCAGGAAGTTGAGGAAGTATAAAGGACACTAAATTGTGTCAATATGGGTCTGTGCCAGGGGTAATAATTGTGAAGTGCTTTGAAAGTTGGAACGCTCTATGGAAAACTTGCATTATGATATTATCATTTTGTTTTTTACTAATTACAGGCAACCAGTACTAGCAGGAGAACAACAGATTCTGACTTTAGGTTTTGACATTGAGTGGCCAGTGACATATGAGAGTGGAAGAGAACCCAAAACAGCTTTAATACAGCTCTGTCCATCATCAGCTGTATGCTATCTTTTTCACCTCTCTTGTATGAGTGGTAAGTTTTAGTTTCTTGAGACTATACTGAGATATTTGCTTGACCATATACACCTTAGTATAACTTAGAACCTGCACTCAGTGCCTACATGTAACCCTTAACTGAGATGGCATAGACTTTTCATACAAAAGACTCCCTAGGCCATAGACTATTCATGCAAAAGAGTCCCTAGGTCAATGACTTTTTCCACTACAGAGTAGGATCTTACTTACTCTACAATTATCAACTTTAACTTGAAAGGAATAATAAAACATACAATCAATTCTATTTTGTCCTTATCCACCCATTACTCATATATTGTAAATGAATATTAATTTACCCAGATATGAGGTGAATTTGGCTTATGCAAATAAGTAAACTTGGCTGCATATATGCAGATTTGGCTTGGGAACCCAGAAGGGACTGTCTGCATATACACAGACATGGCAGTATAAGGGTTAAACTGGAACTGCTAGTGAGTTATAACCAGTGTAAATCATTTGATCGACCAAGCTGATTAACATTTTTTGTCACAGTGTGTACCCTGTCAATATAACTTTGGTATTTAGATTTATGATGAGTACTGTACTGTGTGTTTTCTCTTCATAATGTCAGGCTTTCCTGGTGGACTCAAGATGCTACTACAAAATGAAAAAGTCAAGAAAGTTGGCGTTGGTATTCAGGGGTTAGTATTTTGTATGTATTATATTTGTATGTGTGTATGGATATATGTATGTATGTATGTATGTATGTATGTATGTATGTATGTATGTATGGTATGTATAGTATGTATGTATGTATGTATGTATGTATGTATGTATGGTATGTATGTATGTATGTATGTATACCGGTATGTATGTATGTATGTATGTATGTATGTATGTATGTATGTATGTATGTATGTATGTACGTACGTACGTACGTACACACATATGTACAGACGTACGTACGTATGTATGTGTGTGTGCATGTGTGCATGTGTGCATGTGTGCATGTGTGCATGCGGTGTGTGTGTGTGTTTGCTTTTTTGTTTGTTTGTTTGTTCTGTAAAATTATTTAAGTGGTAAATGGATGGAAAATTAGTATTTACATTGTATTTGGGATTTCAAATTAATAAAACAAGGAGTGTTTTTTTTCTCTGTTTCAGAGACATGTGGAAGTTACAAAGAGACTTTGATATCAAGATGACTAGAATTGTTGATTTATCAGAGTTTGGTAACCAAGTGACAAACAGTCATGAAAACTGGAGTTTAGATGGACTATGTAAACATTTAGTAAGTATACAAACTGAATTTACTTCATTCACATTGAATAATTAAAAATACTTGTGAGTGGAGTCATGATGGGTGAATGGCTAGCGTGACCGGCTTGGAATCTACAGGTTGCAGGTTCGAGTCCCGTCGCTGCCTGCTGTTTGTTTCTGAGTGGCTAAAGTCCTTGGGCAAGATTTGAACCACGACTGTGCCTCAGTCAACCCAGCTGTATAACTGGGGACCTGGTAGGATGTAGGTTGCAATGTGAAGGCTTTAATCCTATGCGCTTAAATGGCTGCAATGGATTGTATGCTCCCCGGGGAGTTGAGGAAGACTAAAGGACCGTTGTGCCATTCTGATCCGAGCCAGGGGTAATAATTGTAAAGCGCTTTGAGCACGGAGTGGGAAAGCGCTATATAAGAAACCAACATTATTATTATTAATTATAAGCAACAAATATGAATTATGAAAACTGGACTCTAAACATTTAGTAACTATAAAAACAGACCTCATCCTTAGTTATGTTATGTTATGTTATTGTTTATTAAGGTGTCCTATGTGAACTTATTCAAATTATACATTACTTAAACAAAATTTACAAACAAAAGAGCCACATCCAGCCCTCTGGCTTATAGGACACAAAAGGAAATGTCAAATTAAATTCATAAATATCACATACGTTTTAATTATAAATGAAGGTTTTCTTACGATTAAATGCTTCATGTAGAAAGTTTGCAGTATCAATGGGAAATTGTAACATTAAATGGCATAGTTTATCATATATGTACATATGACTAAAGTTTGGCATTGAAGTTATTATTTTATACATTAATGCTTTTCTTAGATCCTTGTATGAATTAGTATTGAATAAAATATTTTGAAATTACAAGCAACAAATATAAATCACGTGTAGTGTTTTTTTTTCATCAAGGGAAATGCTCCTCCAGGAAATAAACAGAGGCATTTTACTAACTTTTAGTTCTAGAGTCAGTTCAGGGTTTGACATCAATCTGATTAAAATCCGATGTAGATGTCGGCTAATTGTGCATTGCTATCTTACCATCGTTATTTAGCTTGAATTGACCTTCGTAGTACATGTTTACATTTTTTAGCCTGGAGGAGGCGATCAGGCTAAAAAATGTAAACATGTACTACGAAGGTCAATTCAAGCTAAATAATGATGGTAAGATAGCAATGCACGATTAGCCGACATCTACATCGGATTTTAATCAGATTGGGTTTGACATCAGCTACATTAGAAGCTAATTTTTTTTTTTAGGTTGTGTACCCAAAAATCAATTTGTATATGTATAGCTGCACAAATCCACTTACCCACAGGTGATTCAATACAATTCAGGGTGTATGATAATTATGATGATTAAGGAAATACATAACAAAACATTTCTAAAAATGTTGCCGTTGCTGCTAGTGAAATTCCATATTTGTCTGGATTTATTTTGCATATTTTAATATTTTTTCTTATTGCTAGTTATCGAGTCTACTAAAATTATTTTGTACCATGTTTGTTTTTAAATAATTCATAATTTATACAATTTCTTTACAGCTTTGCCAAAAACTAGACAAAGATGAAACTGTTAGAAAGAGTGATTGGAGACAACATCCATTGTCATGGCAACAAGAACTATATGCTGCAACAGATGCCTATGCCAGCCTTGCAATTTATGAAGACTTGGAAAAAAGAAATTCCAAACAAATACCACAAACAGGAAGCAAACATTAACCAGTATGGCTACATTACTCAGAATCACAGCTGCAGTACCCCAAGCAGAGTCTGGGAGAATGCTCTAGAAGTGATTGGCACATACATGTTTGATTGCCGAATGACACTTAACCAATCAGATTAGAATCTGATGTGGTGAAAGTGGCTAGATGCCTTTATATACTGTATTTCCATCATTTTGTGTCATTTGTTTTTTTCCGGATGATCGCCGCTTTCCCATATCTGACTCCGTGTAATAGAAAATCTTGTTTGAATTTCAAGGATCTTGAAAGGTGTCTCCAACCAATCAGCATGCTTCTTTCAAAATCATTCGGAGAGATAGTGCTGCCAGAGACGGGTTGTGTCATCAACGCAATTCTGTTTTTTCAATTTCTTCAGTATGGGCAGCTACAGATGTAACGCACAACCTGATTGGCTACTCAAAAACACAAGTTCAAACAAGATTTTCTATAACACAGGGTCAAACGGCGATCACCCAGAACAAAACAAACGACACAAAAGATAGAAATAGAGGTAAATAAAGAAATCTAGCCACTTTCACCACATCAGATTTTAATCAGATTGACACTTAACATGACCTCTGGGGTGAAATTCCAAGATGGCAGTTCATGGTGAGAGCATTTTACACAATCTTCTAACAAAGATGATTACCAAAACAAAAATTATCGCTTAATTTCTGTGAATTATGTACAGAAAGATGTATAGATTGGCCCCAGAATCCTTTTTGTATTGGTTGAATTTAATATTCTTGTCATGGCAGATCATAAGTTAGTTTTAAATGGGTTAATTGGTATCATCACTGTATTTATCTTTGAACAATTCACTAATATTGGTGAGGTTGTTATTATAGGTGTGGTAAATGGTTGCTATGCTCATATTTATATATTTTTTGAATGCTTATTCACTTAACTATTGATCAATTTTGCTATTTTTATGCCAGATAACATCACTGTTGCTATGGGCATTGTTGTATACATGTATATATCTGTTTACTTTATGAAAAGCTCATTTCCATGACAACCCTGCAACAGTTTTATTTATGTAATAGATACACTTTGTGTACTTACAGATGCTTCTGTTGCTGGGCATATTTGAATTCATCTTTTGAATGTTTTTAGTCAAATTTTTGTGATGATATTATGAAAAGAAGCAATACACATTGCTGCATATAGGAATGGTGTATCAATAAACTTGTTGTAAATGTGTTCAAAAAGTCCACAGAAATAATATTTTCTTGACATTATCAACAGAAGCACATTGTTGCATAGGAAGAGGATAGAAATAGTGAATTTGTATTGCTTCCCACTTCATCTATACTGTCCTTGTATTATAAGTACTTTTCAATATTGAGTTATGTGTATATGTGGATGTGTATATATATCAGTGTGTGTATGTTTATGCAATTGAGTACATTTGTTTAACTATTTTCTTTATTATCCTCGTATTTTGAGCACTTTACATTATTGAGTTATGTATATAGAGGTTTATGCATATTTGTATGTATGTATGTATGTATGTATGTATGTATGTATGTATGTATGTATGTATGTATGTATGTATGTGTGTATGTATGTGTGTATGTATGTATGTATGTATGTATGTATGTGTGTGTATGTATGTATGTATGTATGTATGTATGTATGTATGTATGTATGTATGTATGTATGTATGTATGTATGTATGTATGAGTGTGTGTGTATGTATGTATCATGTATGTATGTGTGTGTGTGTATGTGTGTGTACTTTTGATTCACTTTTCTTCTTCATCCCATTATCGGTTTGAAATGAAGAAAAATGTACAGGTCATGGACAAGACGAGTTCTGCTTAACTATTTCCATGGTCCATATCAGATAACAATTGTCTATTTCTTATACATCCATTTTGTATATTTGTATCAAATGCATGTTCTTTGAAAGTGTAGCTTATTTTTGTTATCTGGTGAAATAAATGTCATTCATCATCTCATTGTACGAACATGAATCTTACAGAAATATTATTTCAATTGGGTGTTCAATACTGCACTTGTACCACACTTTCAGATAATATTATTCACATGGGCTTCATTTGCATACAGTGACATTGGCAACTGCTGTATACTTGACCAATAAGGTAGGCCATACATGTTGCATTGCCCTCACCAGCCCGTTCTGAAAGGGATTGACCGATTTGTGAGGGTGCCACCATCATGGCATATCTCACCGACCTTATACCTAGCTACGAGAAAAATAAAATACTTGCACACGAAAAGATGTTGTTCATAGAAAGTTTTAATATTCCTATGCAAATCATTGACTACAATATATACATTGACATTTTGTAAGCAGCTTTCATTCTCTGCTTTAAAAAAAAATAGAGAAAAAAAGGAGCAGATAATTTCATATTTACAAGTTGTGTTGTACACCATACATAGCTTCTAAACCTATTCTGGAAAATTCGTGCAAAAATATGATGTATAAAATACTGTTTAGAAAGAGGGATGTTGTGTCTGTTAATGCTCTTGTTATAATATATGCTGCCTTACGAGGGCACTGTTGTCGCAATGGCACCACTTCATGAGGGTGTTTGGCACCATGTCACAGTCTTGGTTACCCAGACTCTCACGGCTGGGTGCCTCTCTATGAGACCACCGAGATGAGAATGTTGGGAAACGATATTCCAACTACCCCGCACCAGAAGTCACACAGTACACTTCTTCCAAGTCATAAAGATTGGGCTTAATGAGGCCTGTTTGTTGTAATTAAGATGTATCAGTCGCTTGAAAGGTGATAACTTGTCGCAAAGGTACCTGAATCGTTAAACCTGCAATGTTGGACGTGAAGTATTCTCCAGCATGCACTGCTCTGGGAGCGATATCCCACACGGGGATAGTTGGAATCTCGTTTCCCCAGACACTCATCGAGGTGGTCTCGTAGAAGAGCCCCAGTGGTGAGAGTCTGGCAAACTGAGACTACATGTGACAACCTTATGAGGGTAAGTGTTACCACTGCACCACCAATGAGGGCGCCGTTATCACAATGGAACCATCTTGTAAGGGCACTCTTGTTACCATGATGAGGGAAGTGTGACATCTGAGCCAAACGTTTCATCATGATTTTGTTGGATCAAGAACGGATGAATTTGCAAATAATCACCTCTGTTACCAAAGTTTGCAATTTTGAATTTCTTTGTATCGTTATAACTCGTCTGACAGGAATTTGTATCCATGACAACCATCTCAGAGACTTTTTAAAAAAAAAGAGAAACAAGACCAAACAATCCCAATTCATGAATTGAATGAAACGATCCGAGATTTATTCTGAAAATATAAAAGGAAGCACCGACAGTTTTACTGCACTATTTTTTGTTGTCTGTTTCCATTTCCTAATATCAACAGTTTAACACTAGCAGTTGATTTTTGCAAAATATATTTTGTGAATTGTTGAATTGCTAACTACTGATTTGATTGAAATTGTTCGAAGTGTGCTTAAACAGGTCCTGAAATTGTCTTACGTTTCACTTTTCGAACCTAGTGTAGGTTGACCAATTAGGAGGCTTTATTGAAGTTTCTAAACCCAGGTGACAGCAGATGCCCTGTCGCTATTGGGTAATAATACATGTAGTTCCTCACTGCAAAATAAACAGAGTTAAACGTGTTGACAATCAATCGAAGGTCATTTTGATAATTCAAGATTTCATTTAAACAATTCACCAACCAATTAACAGCCCTGTATATTGATGATATCATTGATCTGGGTGTTACCGATGATTTTATTGGTTGACAGTTTAAAAATGATTGCTGTGATTGGCTTGTGAATGGCTTAATGTAGATGTATGGATGATAATTAAAAATAGTTGATATTTTACCCAGCATGCTGTGTGGTAAAGTGTCTATCACGAGTACCATGTATACACTACAATGTTTACACATCATGCAAAACAGGTGTGACTCCAGGTGGTTTGATCCCAGGTGTTCTGATAGTGGGTGTTATGATCCCAGGTGTTATGATCCCAGGTGTTACAATCCCAGGTGTTATGATCCCAGGTGTTATGATCTGTGACCTGTTACCTATATTTAAATACAATATGCCATATTCCGTTTAACCACATAGCAATCATTTTCACAAGAAATGTCAAAAGCTGGCGCTCATATGAGGAATACTGAGGGCTTTCTTGACATAGAAGTCAAAAACGTGACTAAACACAGCTTGACGAGTTCTTTAAAATTACATCATCTGAAACAATGGTTTGATAGGTTAAGACTGCATTAAACATTTGCTGTCTAACACTGGGAAATTATGAGATTTTTTGTCTATGGTACTCAAGATTACAGCAATCACTTCTGGTCCAATAGCACTCCTAGTGGCTAAAGTATACAATCTTTTGTTTTTCTGAGAACTGGAATATGGAATATTGTTATCATATTTTAATAGGGGGGACAGAAATACAGCTTGTCACCAAATACATCATGTATACGAATGGTAACTCTGCTAGCAAGTTTGTAATCAAGTTTGACTCATATTGATCATATTGACCTGCTGTAGAAAGTCTTCACATCTCAATGACTTGCAGTATTAGAAAATATAGTCTGCATGCCATGGGTGCCTGATTTGCATACATACATACATGACATCTATTTTGCATATTATGGTTGTCAATTTGCATATAGGGCATCTAATTTGCATAGCACATTATCTTGAAATAGGTTACTATGACGATGTCACCATGATATGTATACTGGTGATACAGCTGTATTTCGAACATGCTTGAAATTATCAGTGGGAGTGTACACTGCAAAATAAAAAGCTACTAAGCATCTAATGCAAATCACTCAGTTATGTCTACTAGCAGATCAATTTAATGTCACCTCCCCTTCCCTGTTAGTTATGACAAAATGAACATAATGATAATATAGACTTTGCACAGCAAAAATTGAGAAGCATTGGTTGTTGCACATCTGTTATGCTAAATACACATCAGTTATAATATCAATATAAAAATATTTGCAAGCTATCAATATGCTAGTAGTTATTATGCTAATTATATGCAAATTAATATGCAAATTATGTGTACTACTGTATCTTAGCTCTAACTGATTATTTTTCTTTTGCTGAAAAATATACAATCAAGTCAGTTTTGGCACTCTTTAGGAATCAGTTATTTGTATATCATCACAGGTGGTAATCTGCATAATGAAAATATCAATTGATGTGATTGGCTGATAAACTACAAAGCTTTCAATAATCAACCTATTTGCATAGTGTTTTATATGCAAAATTATTCAAAATCAGTTATTAGAATATCATCACAGGTGGTAATTTGCATAATGGGAATATCAATTGATGTGATTGGCTGATAAACTACAAAGCTTTCAATAACCAACCTATTTGCATAGTGTTTTATATGCGAAATTATTCAAAATCAGTTATTAGAATATCATCACAGGTGGTAATATGCATAATGGGAATATCAAATGAATTGATTGGCTGATAAAATATAAAGACTCCCATTATCGACCTATCAGCATCGCCATTACATGCTATATTAGTCAAATTAATGTATATTAGATGCCAAAATTGAAGCGAGACAAGCCTTGGAAAAAAAAAGCTAAGCCTATCAGCAAGAAATTAATTAAATTCTGATGAAAAGCAGTATTTCCATGCTATAACATCATCCAATCACATTCGTTTACAAGTATCACGGTCCAATCAAATTCTTGAAATTGAAAATTTACATATCAACCATTAGCCAATCAAAAACAAGTATTAAAGTATAGCTATCAAGTCAATTTGTAATTGAAGTAATTTATGTAAACTAGTGTTGTATTTAGTAACATTTTCAGATGACTTTTGGTGTAAGAAATTGACAAATAAATTTTGTACAAACATCAAGATTGGAGACTAAAAAACAATTATCTCAGCAAAAAATTATATTTTTAATCCCATGGGATGCTTTTCTTTGTAGGAAATACATTTCATAAACATATCCATTTTTTCATATTAATTGCAGCCCAGAAAATCTCTCTACGCAAGCATGGTTTGAATAGGATACAACACAATAGGATATGGAGAGCGCCCTCAACATTGCAAATAGAATGATACAACACAACCGGATATGGACAGCGCCCTCAACGTTGCAAATAGTTAATTCTATTAAAATAATGCTGAAAAGCACAAACGATCTTCAGGCCCAAAAAAAGTTTAAAATAATTACTGACAGTGTAGTCAACAAGTTTTTTGATATTTCGTTTTGAAAATAAAAATATTAAAATTGTACACGCACATGATAACAAAAGTAGTTTTTCTTTTAAATAAAGCAAACTTATTCCACGTTTCCTCTTGACATAATTTTAAGGATGTAATATGTCATGAAATGTCTTGTTACCATGACAACCATTTACTTTAGCAGTGTGTATATATCTATATATGTACATCATGATAACACCAATGTCAATTCTTACATTTCCTATGTAATGAAACGATACATATCGACATTGAATGTTTTTTTTTTTTTTTTACAATCATTTAAAAACAAACAAAGAAGCTATGAAGGTGAATCAAAAATATGCCTTTGCAAATGAAAGCAAACATAATTACAAATTTAAAATCGTGACATACTTCTACGACTGGGTGCATCAGTCCAACTTTTTCCTATACACAGTAAGATGTCAACGCTGGTATGACTTTGTTTTGGCCAAAACTAGCACGGGTGGCGGCCCCTGTTATATTTATGACTTAAAAACGAGCCATATGGATGAGGATTGGGTATTTATTTTGGATTTTTAATTTATAAAATAATGTTATCATGGTGTCCTACTTGAAAAATCAATGCGAAACAAACATATGCCAAGTCCTTATTTGTAACTCAATATACTACAAAAGATTACTAAAATGTGTAAAATCTTTGCTATTACTGTACATACAATAACAAACATTTTACACATTTTTTTTTCAGCTCTCTGCAATGTATTGAGTTACAAACACAGGACTTTGTTAATGTTGTTTCGCATTGACTTTTCAAGTAGGAAGCCACGATAAAATTGTTTCATAAATTAAAAATCCAAAATAAATACCCAACCCTCATCCATATGGACACTTCCATTTAGAAGTAGAACAGCCAAAAGAACTTTCAAAACGTTCAGAAATAGTGCTAAACCTGAGAATCTTGTTTATGAAATGGACAGAATTTATAGCCAAAATGTATCACATGCATGGCTTCACTGGAAATTCACTTCAGACGTAACTTCTAGAAGTAAATTTTGATTTTTATAGAAGAGGTGATTTTACAGGGTCCAACTGTGTATACGAAAGAGCTGTCATGATAAATTATGAATGTGACATTCAAATAATAGCATGACATTATGTGTTATGTTCTTTTTAAGCATAATGAAAGGTAAGGAAGCGTCGGTCAGTTTTGCATCGAAAGCGAAGAAAGTCACAAAATCACTTCCTTTTTTAAACCGGAAAAACTTACTACACAATAACGGCAGGAGGGGGATGCAGCCTCTGGTGAGGTGGCGGTGGGGGTTTCTGCCGTACTGGTGGTCGGATCTCGGTCAGGCGGTTTTGTGACTTTAATGAAACCAATGCAGAACCTAAACAGCCCCGCAACGGAGCAGAACTGCCTCCAGGCAGTGCAAACATGACGGTACTGACTGCTGCTATACCGTCGTCTACTGGCTCAATGGCTAGAGGGTGAATCTTGAAAACATCCTGCGAAGATAAAACAGGAAAATTATAAATCATTCTAAAATATACACGTGTTCAATTAATAAACATAGATGATGCCATACTCTAGCCAAGTTATTGTCTTTGAACAGAAAATATGATTATATACCCTGGTCGTTCTTGGTCGCGACAACTCATGTCTATGTCACTGGTTTTGTGGTGCTTCAAATTAGTCAAAAAGTTCCAAATCATCATTATTTTTCCCTAATATTTAATAAATTATGCTTGAGGAGGTATAATTATATTATTCCTCCTATAAGTGTGTTCATTCAGTTGGAAAATAGTCATGACCTAAGGGGTTTATCAAGCGACTCGTAGTGACAAAGCCCCTTAGGTACATGTATTTTCCTTTGCTGAATGAAGAAAAATATTGGGAAATAATATGTAGTTATACCACACACAAGCCAGATTGAACATGTTCAAACAGAGAAATATGGGTTTCATACTGTTATAAACAGTAACTGTGCACGTATGAAAGAAACAGTTCAGTTTGCTGCTGACCATTGATTTTGTTTGAACTTCAAGAAATTATACCTCATGACTATTGGAATTGTAGTAGTGTGCATGCTGTTACTGTTTATAACATCAACACTGTGTAAGTGATGTTTGTGTGTTATCTTTATGGTGTCAATCTCAACATGAAACCTGGTGATCAGGCTCACTGATCTTGATAGTTTGTTTAAAAGCTTGGGAAAGCTTCTTCAAAAAGAGCCGTTACTGTATTATCATATAACAATGAATGCATTCAAATCACAACTTACTGAGGGATGTGGACTCCTTGGCCTAGATGATGGCTCATGTCCTCTTCTCGGTAACTTAGGGAGTCTGTTATTTGGCCTCCTGTTTGGCAAAATTGGTGAGATAAGTGGCTTCACAGGATCCACAAAGACCAAGACTTTTGCAAAGGGTCGACTTGCCATGTTTTCCATCTCAACAGCCCTTCGTCTACGGTCCTGACGGGCGTCAAAGAATAGTTTGACTTTCCAAATAACGACACAGAGCGCCAGAAATAGGAAGAAACAGGAGAAGAAAACAGAGAAGAAGACAAACAAATCTATATGTGGTTGATCCTGCCGAAAATATAAAATTCCATAAGTTTCATTGTTAAATGAATCGCCTTTACTGAGTAAAATGATGTAAAATTTACGAATTTTAAGTTCATGATTCATATGAGGTAGTGTTACTACCAGTCGGTTTTGTAGATTGTTGATGATAAGAAACGTGTACGGATTATGTAACGTCACAAATGTATTCAGTTGTGTGGCGTGAATCTCCAGTAGTTCATTGACGATGCTTTCCTCGGTTGGTGATGCAGTTGTCGTTGTCGTTGTTTCTTGTGGCAGCGGTTGTGTATTCCGTGAATAACGTGATGATGAAGGGTCGATGGATCGTTTCTTACGACTGTGCTCCCACATTTGCGCATGGTCGATCCGTACACTGTGGACGCCTGTTGAATTGTTGACGTCAATTACCCATGTATTATCAAGGTATGAGAGGTAAACGTCCATTATGCCAACCGTAATGTCAACTGTAAGTCTTATATCAACATTTGTATACTTTGGTTGGACTGCAAAAAACATAGTTCTACCTGGTAGCAATGGTTTAGGACTCCGTTGACAGTCTGTAAACAATAAACAAAAGCAAATGTCAATAAAATCAAAACCTAGATATTTTCAACACTAGAAAATTTAATGATTTTACATTCTTCAGCTATTCTCAAAGTCCTCTTTTCAGTCACACATCCCCCCCCCCCCCCCCCCGTCTTGCTGCCTCTATTAAACTTTAAAAGTCAAATCTGTACATTTTAGCAACATTTACTGATGATTTAGGAATTCACTTCTTGTGTTGCTAATGCTGTACTAGTTGCAACTGGAATGTTTTTTGAAACGTCACAAAACAGAGTCAAACTGAACGTACTTACAGCGTCATAAATTTTAATCAAACCCTGAATGGGTTCGAACCTTGGCCGTAGTGTTACGAGGCTAGTGATTTAACCACTTGGCCACTGACAACCGGACAGGTACATTACTCTATGAACTAAACTGACTACTTACTAGTTTGTGTATCGGGATCAAAACAGAATTCATTGTCGTATTGCATTTGTCTGTAACACTGATGTCCTTCAGTGGGTGTACCAACGTATAATTCTTTACAGGAAGCACACTGTCGTTGCCAGCATGGTTTGTCATCATCATTACCGGAACACACTGTCTCTGTGTTGTTCTGACAGTCACAATCTCTTCCACTCAATTTATCGCATGTGTGCCAGTGTCCATTGCATTGACAGCTATATAGGCAATAAAAACATTTAGCATAGATTTAGTTTGTGTTGGCCACTCTGCTCATTTTATGGTATGTATGCCAGTGTCCATTTATTTAGCAAACAGTTAGTTTGTGTTATCAGCTCTGCTCAATTTATTACATACATGTATATGCCAGTGTCCATTGCACTGACATCTATATAACAGGGAATAAAAAAATTAGCATGTACTTAATTTGTCTCTTCCTCTCGTTTTTCAATATGCTTTTCCACAAAGTGTATGTGATAGGCAAGAAATAGCTTGAGTTTGATAATTGACCCAGATGGTGAAGGTCTTAAGAGAAAGCTAGCCTCTAATAATTTGAGGTAGGGACACTTGAATGGAGACACTATGAGACAAAAGTTTTTGAATAGTCGATTTTCCGGTTCCAAGATGTGCAAGAGGACGTTGCTTATGTTGTTAGATTTAGTCTTGTTTTATTTTTATTACATTTGAAATAACATTTTCATCAGGAAATGATGGTAAGACATGTTGACCTCTTTAATTATGGGTGATTTATAGAATAAAGACTGAATGCCATCGATGACAGAGTGGGATTTTACGGGTAAACCCAGGGTATCATCATGTGACAACCATCTCCCTGAGTAGCGCATGCAAACCCCTCAGTGCGTATAGAATACATGGCATTATATGGAGAGACACGCAATGCATCTTGGAACAGGTCTATTATGCATTTGTTAAAAATTCTTTTTCGGGTATACATTTTTCACTTTGAGTAGCAGAGTCACAGAGTAGATTGAATGATACTTACAGTGTGCATATACCATTGTATAAGAAGTAGCCATCTTGACATGTTTCACATTTAGTGCCTTCACTGTGATTCTCACATCCCAGACACACAGCATTAGAGAGTGGTCCAATGCTTGATACCGTTAAAGCCTGTTGGTGAAATAAATACCAATTAGTAAGGCCAAAAAAGAGAAAAGAATTATTTCTGGTCAGTATGCACATCACTTAAATACTCCCACATCGATTTTTTTTCATGTTTGCCCAGCCTATGAAGATCCAGCTAAAAACTAAAAATAACCCTCCCTACATTAATTGCTTCTTCAGTGAAGACAACTGCTGAGCGAACTAATGTTAAAAAGCAATGACATCTGCCCCACATACATATTTGCTTTAAAGTACTAAATAAAGAGCACAGTAACTGTCAAAAATAGTAGATTGAGTGACAAGTTCGTTGAGAATTTAATAAAAAAAAAATCATGTTGTCACACCACTTCAGACATGATGGCCTGACAAGAATTTTTTTTTTTTTTTTTTTTTTTTTTTTTTTGCCTAACTGAAGACGGAATAAAGACACTCAAGTGGACATATGGACAACAAGTGAGTATTTATTTTGGATTTTCAATTAACAATTCAACTCTACTATGTTTTCCTACTTGATAAAACAATGTGATACAACATATACTAGGTCCTTATTTGTAATGCAATAAATTGTGCAAGTAAAACATGAGATAACGTGTTTGTTATTGTACACTCAATAACAAACATTTTGCACCAATTTTCTGATTCTTGCAAGTGGTTGTGTTACAAGCAAGGCCTTGGTCTACATGTATGCTTTTTTTTCGATTAGGAAAACCTGGTAAGGTTATTTCATAAACTAAAAATCGTAAATAAATACTGGTTTGCCGCCATTTATATAATTGTTTATTGCTTTGAGCTAACAATGGAAAAAAAATTCTTTAATACAATTATCCAGTAAACAATCATTTAAAAATATGCAGATGATTTGATTGTCAAGTACTCAATTAAAAAAAAAATGTATTTATATTGTCAATTAAGGTGTTTTAGAATGACCAATCATATGAATACATAGCCTCTAATTATGTTACGTAATTTCAAATACTAACATTTGATGGTATCGCTGTAATTTTATAAGAACTTACCATATTCTGGGCTATTTGAATTTCCAATTTTGATAAGTGACACTATTTATATAACAATGTAAGAACTTACCATATTCTGGGTTAGTTCTGATTCTGGTAAAGGACAACATTTCTGTAATGATGTAAGAACTTACCATAGCCTGGGTGATTTGTGATTCTGGAAAGTGACAACATCTCTGTAATGATGTAAGAACTTACCATAGCCTGGGTTATTTCTGACTCTGGTAAGTTTCTGTAATAATGTAAGAACTTACCATATTCTGTGTTAGTTCTGATTCTGGTAAGTGACAACATCTCTGTAATAATGTAAGAACTTACCATAGCCTGGGTGATTTGTGATTCTGGTAAGTGACAACATCTCTGTAATGATGTAAGAACTTACCATAGCCTGGGTTATTTCTGACTCTGGTAAGTTTCTGTAATAATGTAAGAACTTACCATAGCCTGGGTTATTTCTGACTCTGGTAAGTTTCTGTAATAATGTAAGAACTTACCATAGCCTGGGTTATTTCTGACTCTGGTAAGTTTCTGTAATAATGTAAGAACGTACCATAGCCTGGGTTATTTCTGACTCTGGTAAGTTTCTGTAATAATGTAAGAACGTACCATAGCCTGGGTTAGTTCTGACTCTGGTAAGTGACAACATTTCTGTAATAATGTAAGAACTTACCATATCTTGTCTTTGTTCTGTTTCTGGTAAGTGACACTATTCCAGTAATGATGTAAGAACTTACCATAGCCTGGGTGATTTGTGATTCAGGTAAGTAACAACATTTTTATAATGATGTAAGAACTTCCCATAGCCTGGGTTATTTCTGACTCTGGTAAGTTTCTGTAACAATGTAAGAACTTACCATAGCCTGGGTTATTTCTGACTCTGGTAAGTTTCTGTAATGATGTAAGAACTTCCCATAGCCTGGGTGATTTGTGATTCAGGTAAGTAATAACATTTCTATAATGATGTAAGAACTTACCATAGCCTGGGTGATTTGTGATTCTGATAAGTGACTGTATTTGTGTAGAGTCACATTGACATTGCCTTGTGTCATACATATATCAGAATTTTGGTTGCAATAATCCCTACACGATGTACAATCACCGTTGTTCTTGGGATCACCCACAAAAAATGGCTGACACACCTCACAGTTAGTACCCTGCAGATGAATGATAAAATACATCACAAGATCAGTTTGCATTCCAAACAAGAGATAGAAAATAGATATTCCAAGTAACATCTATTGTCCCATGCAAGAGCCAATGAGAACAAAAAGTATAGAATATATACTGTGGTTGTTCTACATCATGACAGTGCGTGTCTATGTCATGACAATGCACGTGTACATCATTTGTTCGAAATATGGGTCACAATGCGTAAAATTGCCATTACTTTCACCGATTTTTAAAAAATATCGATTGTGATCATATCATTATATTATTTTCCCAATATTTCTCTTCATCCAGCAGGAATATGCTCGTGAAGGGTTGTCCCTACTCATCTAGTGACTCGTAGTGACAAGGTCACTTGGCTGAATGAAGAAAAACATTGGGGAATAATACCTGTTGTTACTACAAAAGGTACATATTAAGTACTACAGATTAGATACACTATACTAAACTGTCAACAGTCGTCTTTTTTAGTAATTTATCTATAATACTATTGTCGCTGAAATTAATAGAATTAAACATAACATGGTGTGTGATGGACGTTCCATGAAGTCAAGACGACTGTTCTAACCCACTGGACTTTCATTCTATGAATATTCATGAGCGCCCTCATTTATGGAATGTCTAACTCAGACGCCTGGTTAACCACTGGGGGCGTTTTAGGAGATAGTACAGACGCTAGATTATATTTTTTGCGTTCGAATCCTCAGTGAGTAGTGCGTGTTCTTTACGTGCATTGTAAATGCTGACTATTACTGATTGTATATTATAGGTTATGTATGTGCACACAATTAGTATTTAAATAAAACATATTTCAGAAGGTGTTTTTTTAGGAATACGACAAAACATAATCTGCATCTGAATACAGACTGGCACTCTACATGTAGAAATAGACCCCGAGAATTTATGAGCATACCCTGCCTGAGCTTAGAATGGATATCAGGACTCTAGAAATGGACCCTGGGAATCTAGAAATGGTCCCTGGAACTTGGAGTCTATTAATATTTATATACATAAATGGACTCTGGGAATCTACATGTGAACCCTGGGATTCTTGAAATGGTCCCTGGGATTTAGTGTGTAGAAATAGACCCTGGAAATTTCCAAGCATACTCTGCGAGTTTAGAAATGGACCCTGGGACTCAAGAAATGAACCCTGGGAGTCTAGAAATGCACCCTGGCGTAATCTCGGTGTTACTCTCTGTAGGGACGGCTCCATGTCTGATCAGATTAGTCACATTTGCAAGAATGGTTACTTTTCGTTATACAAGATTGGAAAAATTCGCAAACTGTTAGACAAAGCCTGTACAGAGAAATTAATTCATGCATTTGTGACATCCCGACTCGATTACTGCAATGGTCTATTGTATGGAGTTCCAAAATACCAGATAGATCGTCTGCAGTCACTCCAGAATGCTGCAGCCCGTCTTGTCAGTTGTACACGAAAATTCGACCACATTACTCCTGTACTCTATGACTTGCATTGGCTCCCAGTTGAGGCTAGGATTAATTTCAAAATCCTACTGATCACTTTCAAGATAATCAATCACGTAGCACCATTATACCTGTCAGATTTAATTAGCATTTATGTTCCAACACAAAATCTTCGTTCCGCTGAAAAGCTACTCTTAGTCCAACCACGTGGCAATTTCAATAGATCTTATGGCCAGAGGGCTTTTTCAGTGTGCTCACCCTCTCTGTGGAATTCACTTCCATTTGAAATGAGAAATATAATGACTGTTGACATTTTTAAACGTAGTTTAAAGACATATCTTTTTAGACAACATTTTAAGTGATTGATTTTAACTTGTCAGTTTTTATACATTGTGAATTATTTTAATTGGCCAGTTTTACACCTCGCCCCTTTTTGTGTGTTGTTATTTTCTTTAGTTTATTGCAATTTTTTAAACTACAGTCTGTACAACGCGCTGAGACGCATGTGTAGCGCGTTTACTTACAAGAAATAAATAATAATAATAATAATAGAAATGGACCCTGGGAGTCTAAAAATGGACCCTGGGAGTTTAGAAATGGACCCTGGGAGTTTAGAAATGGACCCTGGGAGTTTAGAAATGGACCCTGGGAGTCTAAAAATGGACCCTGGGAGTTTAGAAATGGACCCTGGGAGTTTAGAAATGGACCTTGTGAGTGTAGAAATGCACCATAGGGGTTTAGAAATGGACCTTGTGAGTGTAGAAACAGATTTTGATATAAATGTACCGTTAGATTGTTAGATTGTGGATGCAGAATAAGTGGAGACAAAGTAAAAATATCAAATATTTACCGTTGTATTATCCATACACATAGTACATTCATGTTTGAGTTCTACACTGGGACATGTGGAATGCCCATTACATTCACACTCTATGGAACAATTCACTCCAACATAGCTAAAAAGACACTCGCAATTGTCAGGTGCGATACAGTTGCCATGGATACAGCCATGTGTACACACCGGTATGCACATGTTAGTAGCCCTACAACAAAAGAATACAAATTTGTTGTTAAACATTCAGTTGTAATGAACATACAGAAATCATAGCAGTTAGTTGTAATACAATTATTGACTTTGACTATGTAACACACTCACACATCTCATAGAGCACCTTATGAAACTGCCGTTTTAGAGAGTATTACAGATTTTTTATCTCCTAATGTTGGACTATAGAATAATGAATACAAAGGAAAGAAATTTTAATGTATTTTGGGGACCATATTTGTGAAAATGATGGCTTCAAAATATTGACTCTGACCCAAGATTGAAATTTAACCTTTTAAAAAATCGTAAGAAACACTTCAACTTACAATTCTCTCTTGTATCCTTGCTTGCAGTTACAATGGAAATATTCATCAGTATCATTGCACTGTTCATGTATTGCACAGTCATGGTGTCCATTTAAACACTCGTTTTCTGGTGGACATCGATCAAACGACCACGATGGTGGACCAAGTAGGTTTGTAGTGTAGTTAGCAACACCAGCTGTAATTGATAGATAATACTATTACATTAGTCTGGATGCAATCATATCTAATCCAGTTTGGCTACATGAGAAATCATGAACCAAAAGTTGTACATGCAAATCAGTAAACCCCAACTGTTATAATGATGTAAACTGTGTATAAGTAGCTTCCTGAGCTGACAAATATACCATATTTGGACAGTACATAACTGCCCCAAATAAATATTAACTTATCATCCGGACAGAAATCTGTTAGTGATTAACAAAGACATGATGTTAATGACTGTATGGGTGGCCTTCAGACTAATGCTGTATATGTAGGAGTTTGCCAAAATCAACATTAGAAATCATTTACAAACCTTCTGCTAAATGTATGTATGTATGTATGTATGTATGTATGTATGTATGTATGTATGTATGTATGTATGTATGTATCTATGTATCTATGTATGTATGTATGTATGTATGTATGTATGTATGTATGTATGTATGTATGTATGTATGTATGTATGTATGTATGTATGCATGTGTGCATGTATGGATGTATGTATGTATGTATGTATGTATGTATGTATGTATGTACCGGTATGTATGTATACAGTATGTATGTATGTATGTATGTATGTATGTATGTATGTATGTATGTGTGTATGTATGTATGTATGTATGTATGTATGTATGCATGTGTGCATGTATGTATGTATGTATGTATGTATGTATGTATGTATGTATGTATGTACCGGTATGTATGTATGTATGTATGTATGTATGTATGTATGTATGTATGTATGTATGTATGTATGTTGTCTACTTTGTTTGTTTGTTTGTTTGTTTGTTTGTGTGTGTGTCTGCGTTTGTCTGTTGGTCTAAATTCAGTGTTTATGTGACATTCCTACCCGGCAATGGCTGTACACCAAGTGAGACATCCCCCACACTACACACTCCACCATATGCTGGTCCATGCAGTCCTCCTTCCATGCAGACGCCGACACCATTCTGACCAGCTAGAGAACACCAACCACAACCAGGTTGACGAAGACAAGTTGAGCACATGGTGTTACGACTACATGGTTGATGACAGCCTTCATCTGTGAATCTCACTATGTGACCACAGACACCATTAGCACACTGTAAAGCTACAAATGTAGGTGACATACACTGAAAATAAGAAGGAAATTTGAATGAACTTTAATTCTTGGTACCTGCATTTTACCTCCTCCAGGGTCAAAACAGAACAAGAATGTTTTATGGTGCTCAAAAATACGAGGCAAAACATTCACAAAACATTCAAAATCGCATTATTTTCTCCGCCCCCCCCCCCCCCCCCCTGAATTAAGCTTATACAGATATTACCAAAATACAACCTTTGTACCAGTTGTATTGAAATGCTGCTGATCAGAATGTTGTTTTAACAGTGGTGGACTATATAAAAACTGGTTTTGAAGGTACCAAAAAGTCTTCTCCTTGTCGCATTATCAAACTGTCATACATGAATACAAAATTAATAGCGAGTGCCTCAGATGTAGACGCATACAATGCTTTTATCAGTTTGTTTATGTCTGTGAAAGTTAGACATACTGTACATGGCAATATGAGTAACTTTTACAGAAACTGATAAGAACATGGCATAAACTTAGATCACAGACAACCAATGTTAGTATTATAATTATATTTAATGGTTCTGCAATGCTAAAGAATAAAAATTGACATTATTCTCCCTGATATTTCATAAACTTGATATACTTGATGGGGCATAAATACATCGTACTCAATATTTTTTTTCATTCAGCTTTAAATTCTAATTTAAACCATCTCGTAAATGTTTGTCCTACTCATGTAGTGACTTGTAGTAACAAGGACTCTCATATTTTCTTGCTTGAATATTGGAGAATATGGTTCTTGTATGTATATTGTTACAGCTAGAATGATGTAGGCTTGGTGTTTTACTCATGGGACTTTACATATTTTTGACACAAAGATAGACATATTTCAACTCTAGACTAACAATAATAACAGAGACACAGTAAACAAAGCAGTATTCTTTGCCCAATCACATTGAACAGTGATAAGCATTGAGATTCTTTTACAGTGCAGTAGAAACAGGCTTCTAATGAAAACATTACACATGCACTTGATGATTTTAATGGCTTCAGTTGTTTATTTTCTAACTGATAATCAACATATCAACTTGACTACTTCTACATCCTCACTGCGTGTGGCACATATGCAATTGTTTCTTCTGCATTAGAAGTTATCTGAGTGTCTGTGTAAAAACTGTCAGGTTACATGAGTGAAACACCAGACCAACTTTATTTTATCTGTACCTGGTTTAAATCATCACTCCATACACATTCCTGCCAGCCATTCTCTGGTCCACTAGAAGACAGACAGGTAGAACAACTGGTATGGGTATAACAGGATAGCGGACACTGCTCTGGAGGCATGGCAAAGATATCACCGGTAACCACTGGTAACACTGTACAATGAGCTGTATCTCTATCATCTAGGAAAGACAAAGTATAAACACATTCATTTTACCAAAATAAAATGGAATGGTATCAACAAAACTAAACTCAGAGAATTTTGTAAAATTCTGACTTGCTTGAATTAATGCATAAATATCTTCTACTGTCCATACATATTGACATACCTGTATAAATATCTTCTACTGTCCATATGCAATCTGACATATTGGTACACTTAGGGCAATCTGAGGCTTGACAGAGTAGAGGGCAGTCCTCGACAGCAGTAACATAAGGTGAACTTTGGCAGTAAGGATCCTGAAAATCACACTCCTGGCCTCTTGGCTGACACCGACTACAACCATCACACCACTGGCAATGCTGTGTATAAAAATATACAATAATATTTGAAGTCAATTTCGTAAATAGAGAATTTGTTGATATGGTTACTGCTGAACAGTGCCTCAATACCCTGGTATTATACCTGGAGAAAACTTGAATACCTCATGAAAATGTACGACATTTAAGGTAAAAATTAGTGAAGTTGTATCAATATAGGATAAAACAATATATTTTAGTTAGGCCTCCGACACAGACACAGTCCCATCACACTACAATATGTCTGTGATAGGCAAAAACTGGCTCGATTTTGAAAATTGCCCCTCAAGGTCAATGTCATGGTCAAAGGTAAAGGTCTCAAAAGATAGCTTGCATCTGATAATATGGGGGTAGACACTTGAATTGAGTCTCTATATATTACAGTTATTGAGTTTGCAGTAAACATTGAATTTTAACTACAAATATGGCAGCCATTAGCTCAAATTTGTATATATGTAAAACAACTTGATGTGCATAAGTCCCATATATTATGTTTACCTTTGTGCCACATTTGAATGAAATCGGATAGTGCATGTCTGAGAAATGACGTATTAAGGACAGACAGACGGATACACAGACAGACGGATGGAGCCCATTGCAATAGTCCCCACCTTCGGGTGCTAAAAAAACCCAACAACACTTAGACTTAGAGCCGATGTTTAGCTATGGTACATATACAGGATTGTACTTACCGACATGGCATCAGGGTGTGCAGGAAATGATGCCAGGCATTCACTGCATGATTTGAGTTTGGTGCAGTCTCTGTTTTCAATAGTATCATAATCACAATATGTGCCTTCATAGTGTTGAACCGTTGTATTAGATGTTGGATTGCAACTACACATGGACAAGAGATTGGGATAAGTACAATGCAATGCAAATTACAGCTAAAAATGATGTTGGTTTGGTATTTCACTCTTCATGGGACATTACATACTACGTTGACACAAGGATAGACACATTTCAACTCTAGATCAACAATGACAGAGACACGACAAACACAGCAGAATTCTTTACCCAATCACAGTGAACACTGATAAACATTGCTATTTTTTCACAGTGCAGTAACAACAGGCTTCTAATGATAACATTACACATAGACATGGCTTCAATTGTTTACTTATTAACTGCATGATAATCAAAATATCAATTTGACTACTTCTACATCCCCACTGTGTGCGGCACCTATGTAATTGTCTCCTTGCATGAAAAGTTGTCTGTGTGTAAAAAATGTCATGTTGCATGAGTGAAAGGCAAGATAACCTTCATTGACAAGTAAGGCACTAAACAGTGTAGTGTGTGGGTGCCCTTGTGTAACTAGTCAGACTAATTTTATTGCATGAACTACATTTCAACCAAAAACTTGACTTGACGCTTTCAAAACAACAGGATCCCACTTCCTATTAAGAGTTGTTTCAGAGATAAGTTGGTTCACAGTCAGCTCTGTTTCTCGGTATTTGAAACAAAGAAAAGTTTGTATGTATAAAATGCAAGTCATAATAATTTACTGAGTGCATTGAAGGACTTACCCAACTGGAAGATTTGAGGTAGACGCATTGTAACAGTATGTTCTGTTAATTCCATTAAAATCATTAAATGCAGTACAGGCCGAGCATCCTATCGTTGCTAGGCAACTCTCCACAGTTGTGTATAAAGTGCAAAGGTCATCCGGTAAGGTCAACTGGTACAATGCACCATGGGTAGTGCCATCAAAGCCACCCATGATGTAAATATTGTGGTAAGGTTTTGTGGCTATGACAGCAGCAGTTGAGCCAATGGATGGCTTCATTGGTTCTCCTATGGTTGATATGTCTGTAAGAATGAACAAATTTGATTGGTTTAAATTGTGTGTCAAATACTGTGACAAATGAATATATTATTTCTGCTGACTTCCACGTTGCAATGGCTCTTGATATTTCTCTGAAATCACAGTTGTAGGCGATGTGAAAATATGCAACAATTCTCCAGAACACATAGTTTATGAAAGTATAATTCACTTACCATCTGTATCTAAACTAATCCATGTATTACATTCAAATAAATACAAAAACACAGAGCTGGCAAAATCATACTCTTCTGTGGCACCACTAAGTACAACCAAATATTGCGGTGTTGCCATGGATACATGTAAAAAATGGGTTGGAGGCTGGAAGAAAAATATATAAACAGAACAAGATTAAGTGATGTCATCTAAGTTTTATTTCTTATACATACAAGAAACGCTGAAAAGTTATTTCTACTAAACCCTGCACAATGATCTCTATCATAGAGCTTACAATGTAGTGAGAGTGTACGACAAGCAACAGTGTATAGTGTTTTATCTGTTTTACAGGGGTGGTAGATACAAAACCCAAGAGCTAGTGAGAGCATTACAAACAAGTGTTTAGTGTTTTATCTCTCAGCTTGTACAGGGGTGGTAGACACAAAATTCAAGAGCTAGTGAGACCAATACAAACAAAAGTGTCTGTGTTTTCTCTCTCTGTGTTTACCTGTTGTACAGGGGTGGTAGATACAAAACTCAAAAGTGCGAACACTGTACATGTATACTACGGAGTGCCCTGTGTTTTTTTCAATAAACTACAAGGGTTGTAGACACAAAATTCAAGAGCTAGTAAGAGCACTACATACATTTGTACACGAGTGTGTTTTGTTTTCTCTCTCAGCTTACCTGTTTTACAGGGGTGGCAGATACAAAACTCAAGAGTAAGAACACTACACACAAGAGTGTGTGCTGTGTTTTGTCTCTCTGCTTACTTGTAGTACAGGGGGTGGCAGATACAAAACTCAAGAGTGAGAGCATTAAGCATGTGTTCTGTTTTTTTATTTTACCTTACATGTACCTACAGTACAGGGGTGGGAGATGAAAACCTTTAGTGCAAAAGAGCTATGAGTGTGTTATCTTTTAGTATACCTGTAGTAAAGGGGTGGTGGATAACAAACGGAAGAGCAAGAGCATCAAAAGTGTGTTGTATTTTCTCTCCTCCAACTTACCTGTGGAAATGGAGCAGCAGACAAAAGACTCCAGTGTCTGGTTGTGTAGTGGAAGGCATATAATTGATTTGATGGTGAGATAGAATCGGTTTGGAAGACGTAGCCACCAAAGATGTAGAGTGAATGTGTCTCTGGATGCCATGATGTAGTATGACCAAACAATCCTGCAAGGGTAAAAGATAGATAGATAGGTAAGTGTCAAAAAAATGATGTGATTGCGCACCTCAGTTAGAAATGTGAAAACTTGGCACACATATACTACGACAGTAACTACTGTATTATATTCTGATGTAGTGCAAACCAGGGTGTGTAATTTACGATCCTTTGGTTCAAGACCAGGTGTTTCTCATTCTGACTGACACTTTTGTCAAGCTGTAGGCCCTCATCACCAATAGGAAATGAGATACAGAACAGAGAATATTACGAACGCCTGACATCAATTAATAATTTTTTCCAAAATAAAAACAACTTTATCATTGACAAGGAGTATTTTGTATTTTTGGTAGTCTTGTAGTGAGATCTTGGATCTGTTCCTTGGAAGGGTTGCCACATAAAGCTGAAGGGTCACAACAGTACCTCTGTTTGTACTAGCGCCCTCAGTGGCAACAATGGCGAATAGCCTGTGAGTCTAACAGCTAGATTATACATTTTGTCTACCTACCAATAGGAGGAGTACCAGTTACAGCAAGCACCGTCCATTGGCTTTCATCTATAGTGTATTGTATAACAATGTTTGATAATCCATCATGAGGTGAATAACCTCCGATGATCACAAAGAATTGGTCCATTACCAATGTCATGCTATGACCAGCTATGGCTGGGAACTGGGCTGGAATCTGTAATCGCAATACAATGGAACAGTTGTATTTGTTTATTAGTGTGTCTGTGAACTGAGAGACTCTGGGAGTAGCTTACAGGTGTGCCAACTTGTAAGTGGGCGAATCTTCAGTGGGAAACAGCATGCCCAATACACTATGCATTGACACTGAGTTGGCTGAAAGTGTGAAGTGTGAACTCTAATATGTACAACCCAAAACGCCAAAGAAAGCTTTTTCTGTATGTACCACAATTGTTTATATCATCTATATCATGAGTAAAAGTATACAGTTTCATTTGCTAATTGACCACATCACAAAGGCCACATGCTAGGCTTGTAAATAAACCAATTTAAATAATATACTTTTACACTTGATGTGAATGCTATAAAGGAGTGTAGCACATGCAGAAAGTGCTTTACTTCAGCATTACTCGTCGTATTATATAGTAAGTTTACATGATTACCTCAACCTTTGTCCATTCAACGTCATCTAGGTTTAGAAGCCATAGATCCTTGGCTACCCCATTAGTTGTAATGCCACCATGTATAAACATAGTCTGTGGTGAGGTATAGGCAGCAGCATGGAAGTATCTAGGTAATGGTTGTACACCACCGTCTGTCGTTGACGTGGATGCCCACTGTTTACTGGGGATGTCATACCTGTAACACACAAAACTTAGGTCAGTCAATGTTAGAGATTCAGACTGTACATAAGTTAATTAATGTTTGTTGATACACAACCAAGTTACTTTGTTTTTCTTGCCCATTTTTTGGCAACATGGGCAACATGACTGTTGCCTTCCTCAGGACAAACTGATGATAATTACAGTTCACCACTAGATGGCGCTGTTGTGAATAAATTGTCCCAGATGTGACTGGGCTGAATCCCTGTCCCCTGTTGATCACGGGAGAGATTTCCTTATCCTATACGGTACAGCTATTGATTTTCCTTTTTGCATTGTAGTCTAAAAGGTATATACTATACAGACCTGTAAACATCTCCCATAATGCCATGGGTGAGGGAATATCCACCATAGACCCACAGTTCGTTGTCCACGGCAACCATGGAATGTCCTATTCTTGACAGTGGTTGGTAGCTATTATTAGCATTGACCTGTAACCAGGGGTCATAGAGTGTCTTCCATACCACATTATAATCAGCCACAGACAGCTGACAAGCTGATCCCCCATAGCCTTCATTGCAAACACACATTCCAAGATCCTACAGTAAATTGTATGAAACAAAAAATATGAATAATTTAGTATTTCACACTTGAATCGGAGAATTGATCATGAATAGATTTTTTTTCAAACATTTGTTTACTTCAATTCAAAAAAATTTTGTTTGAAAGTATCAGAAATGTTCATCTAAACAGTGACACATTCCATTATCATCCTCAACTTCTTTAACCAAGAATTTCTTCCTATCGCTGCATACGAAATATATTTTTCAAAATAAGAGACATCTCGTCATTTTGAAAAACTAGACACTTGACAACTTTGACAGGAGAAATGAATGATTTGCTATTGATCTTTGACCTGTGACCTTTGGCATACAAAGGCATTATGGGAGAAATCAAATATGGCAGCCACACTGCCAAATGGAAATGTAACGTATCGCAAACTATTTTTTTAAAACTGGTATATGGATAAAACACAACCACTCACCAACCTACTTGTTACATGCAACTTTACATATACACATATATACATGTATGTACAAACACGTGCATTCACACATGCACTCACATGCACTCACATACATACACATATGCATACACACACATGTACAACACCATTCTTATCTACCTACTTCCATGCACTCACATCTAAACAAATGCACTTACAATTTTGCATGCACACATGCATATGCAAACACATACACAAGTATATACACAGGTACACAGACACAGACAGACAGAGACAGACAGACAGACAGACACACACACACATACATATGCAAACACATACACAGGTATATACACATCTACAGACACAGACACAGACAGACAGACACACACACACACACAGACACACACACACACACACACACACACACACACACACACACAAACACCCACACATACCTGATGACATGTCCCCTGTCCATTGCAATCATCTGGACAGACTTCAGCACTACAATCTACACCCCTGTAGTTATCCGAACAAATACATTCATTGCCCTGACACTCTCTATTGCCTGTACACTCGGCTGGACATCGGTTAACAACATAGCTGGCAGTAAAATGCTTAGAAATAGCTCCCCGAGATACATTGCCTTCAAACACCACAGTCATAATGCCTACAGGAAGATAAGATGGATAAAAGTTAGGCGTAAAAAAAATTGTGTGGTTCCCATTACATTCAATTTTAAAATAGGTTGGGTATGTAGATTTTTATTTATTTTATTATATATTATTTTTCATGTGTGAGTGTCTAGTTCAGGTTTTCCATTGTTTTCCAAATGGTCTCTGTGTTGTTTATTTCTTCCTATCAGATGTACAGCTATTACAGATTGGAAGAATAGTTTTATATTGTTTTTTTAAGTTGATGTAAGTTTCCGCATCCACTATTTCTTGCGAGACTTCACGCTTTTTATTATTATATTTCTCGAATACATAAAAAGGAATTTTCTAGAACAAAGTAACAGCAAAATATTAAAGAAAATTTTTGAGGCACTTTTCATATTTACAAATAAAACAAACAATTTCCATTTATTGAAAATGATGGACTAATTTGAATCATAAATGCGAATAATATTTCTAGAAAATGTCTGTTGAGGTAAAAAATTAATCAACGCTTCAAATCTGTTTTTGTATTAAATCACCCAAGAAATAAGAAAACTAACACCAGGTCCTGTATTTTACAACTGGACTTACTGAAAATAACGAGAACTGTATATAGTGATATAAACACACAAGAACTCAAAATAGAAACTGATTTGCACGATTTTTCATTCATACCAGATGTTGCCGCTACTGTGATTGGCTCCATCAGACCCTGTCCACAAAATGCACCAAGTAAAACAGATTCTGATTGGTCGGCAACACCACTGATGGATTCAGGTACACCATCATACACATATACATGATCATTCTGTAATAAAACCAATTATTATGCAAATTATTGAAATTATATTTTATAATATGTGATGTCTTAATATCTTAATATATTTTAATTTAAATCACCATTATTATCCTTTATTTATTGTATGTCTTTACTGGGAGTTAGTATATTTTGCAAAATTTGCTGTTTCAGATAAACCTAACTATGTAACATAACGCTATGATGACACACAAGTGACAGTGTCGGTACTCTGGTATTTGCACTTTTGGTTGCAGTGTTTTCTGTAGGACTTTCACTTCCTACACTTTACTGTTTATTCTATCTGTTCAAATGAAATTGCTTAGAGTGTGTGTATATGTATATATATGTTACACCCAATCCGTGAAACTGCCCAATTCATGAAATGTGAATGTAACTTTGCCCAGTTCATGGAATGGTCAACCTTATACGAATAAGAATATACATTACGATCTAAAAGGGCGAAATTAAATTTTTGGGGCAAGAGATTTGAACTGAGGTGTTGATTATCGAACTCTATTAACTAAACTGAATTATAATAAAATAAGTTATGAGTTTTAAATACATGATAATAAAATTGTTTGATTGGTATTTATTTTGTGTGTGTCCTATAAAAGATGCTCATTTCATGTACTGGACATATCATACCCACTTCATAACCTGGGCAACACAATTGACTATTTCATGAACTGGGCAAAGTTACCTACCCATTTCATGAATTGGGCAATTTCACAGATTGGGTGTAACATCATTATATATACTAGTATATATACACGTACCTGACATTCAATTTGTATAGTATCTTCTATAGTAAGACTTATGCTTGGAATGACAGTCAGAGGTGAAGGTGATGTAATGTTATCAAACACAGATATAATCCATAGACAGTATACATGGTTGACATCTGTCACTCCTTGGCCTTCTTCAGAACCTATAGCTGACGACACTGCATCTGTTATCACAGCACGGCCTTCACATAACTGGTAACACTTCCCGTTGTCCCTGAAATGATAAAACAACAACGGTGGTTCATGAAAGATTTGTTAGTCGTACAGTGTTGCACCAAGAGTGCATTTTAAAGCTGATGACACTACATCTGTTATCACAGCATTACTGTCACATAACTGTCGCATTTCCCTGAATGATATTGCAATGTTGACAGTTCATGAAATATTTGTTAAGTGTACAGTGTTGCACCAAGACTGCGTTTGTGTGTGTGTGTGTGTGTGTGTGTGTGTGTGTGTGTGTGTGTGTGTGTGTGTGTGTGTGTGTGTGTGTGTGTGTGATAGTGTCTTGCTCTCTGTCTCTTCTTTGGCTTCTGATACAAATTTTTTGAGGAATAAGGACCAAGGTGCTACATTACAACGTTTATCACACTGTTATTGAGAAAGGCTTTTATTAACAGCCATCATGCAGCAATTTTTTGGCCACACTGGAATAGCTAGACAGATATTGAACATGCTTTGCTGGGTGCTGTGTACAATTTTTTAGAAGTCTCACACCTCATCAATCAGGGATTTCCTCAACAGTTGCCAGGTGACTAGTTTTTTGCAGCTTAGGCATATCTGGCTTCAGTTACAGACTGCTACTATAAGCCAAGTCTGACCATTAGCTAAAAACGACGACTAACCATGAAAAGGTTGTAAAATTTCCAATGTTGCTTTCCACATTTAGAACCTTTTATTTGTATGCTCCACTCACCTTGGGTTGCCATAGTAACCATCAACGCATTCCTCACAGTGGTCACCTTGAGTGTTGTCAATGCAATGGCAAATACCGGAATAGATGTCACAGTTATCTCTGGATGGATCGCCATGTCCATTACACTCGCACTCCTCACATCCCATAATAGTTGTTGCATTGCCATGGCTACCAGGCTGACATGACTCACAGAACTGACCCTCAGTCCAATCTGTCAATCAAATGATGTCACGCAAATGAAAAATAAGCATGTGATTTTATGTAACAGATGGAAGAAATTTAGAATATTGACATGTAAAACTTGATTGGTTGTAACAATGTGTCAATCAAATAAACTCATGAATATGCAAATAAGCATGTGCTTTGATGTACAAATATGAATGTTAACTGATAATGATATGTACATTTCATTGAAAACACGAAGATGATCCTATTTTTTTATTGATTTTAACTGAGAATAGGTTGTTTTTTCTTTTACAAAGTAACGACATAAGATTAAACAAGGTCTTATCTACATTAATAGCTACTGGGAAGTGGTGTAATTTTGACTTACGTTGACAATCGTCACAGATGCCGACACCCAAACCACATGTACTGTGATTATAGCATCCACAGTTTGTATTACAGTCAGGATCTGTCCAACCGATATCGCACTCACAGACAAAGTTAGGTGGACCGCTACATTCTCCATACACACAGTCATAGTAACACCTTGAAACATAGTGTATACAAACAAATAAAATAATTAGTATGAATACATCTTGATAAGTATCAGGGCCACCTAACTTAGGCCTAATAAAAAAAAATTGTGTGGTTCCGGTTAAGCTCAATTTTAGAATAGGTGGGGTAGGTAGATTTTTAATTTAATTTTATTATATTTTTTTCTGTGTGAGTGTCTACTTCAGGTTTTCCATTGTTTTCCAAATGGTCTCTCTGTTGTTTATTTCTTCCTATCAGATGTACAGCCATTACAGATTGGAAAAACAGTTTTAAAGTGTCTTTTAAAGTTGATGGCAGTTTCCACATCTACTATTTCCTGTGAGACTTCACATTTTTTTATCATTTTTTTTCTCAAGTACGTAAAAAAAAAAAAAATTAAGGGTCAGTCACATTGATTTTTCAAGTAGGAAGCCATGATAAAATATTTTTATAAATTAAAAATCCAAAATAAATCTCAAATCCTCCTCCCTATGGCCACTTTAAAATATAACTTTGTATTCATACTTACGTTTCATTACAGAATAATTTACCATCTCCTGTGAAACCACGATTGCATTCACATGTGAAGGACTCATGTGTATTAATACAGGTAGCATTATGGTGGCAATCATCCAGACCAAGACGACACTCAGCAACATCAGGACACACATCATAGGACCAATCAGCTCTGTCAATATGAATACATTTGATTACGATTGGCTGAGCAGGTGACTGTTTACCTTATATCGTCATGCACCATAGGACCACTCAGCTTTGTCAATATGAAATACATTTAATTATGCAGTTAGGATCGGCTGCGCAGGTGGCTGTTTAAATAATATGGTCATATATGATATGGCCACTCAGCTATGTCAATATAAATTCATCAATGTTAATGGCTGAGAAGGTGGCTGTATGCCATATACGGTCATAGAGCATTAGACCACTCAGCTCTATTAAAATTGAATATCATACAGTGTTAGGATTGGCTGAGCAAGTGGCTGTATGCCATATATGGTCACACAGGACCACTCAGATCTGCCATACTCATATTATATCTTTCTATTTGTACAATCATACCTGTTCTGTACTACTAACGTTTGTTATTAGTTTTCTACTGGTCATATCAATATACTATCAGCTACAGGCCAAGTGGAACTTGTTACAAGTGGGAAAGTAAACAAATGAATTGGATTAACAACACTTGGCACAGCATGTTGGAAGTAGAGACAAGTATTACATTCCATCATTTGATGAGAACAGTTTTATGGCCACTTTACATAATAGCTCACATTCACAGATGAATTTCAAATTCACCTGGCATTTCAAGTACATGTAAAGTGGACATAAAGCTGTTCTTAAACCATATATGTAAGGAAAGGTCTGTTTAATACAAAGTTATCTTAAACATGTTCTGTGGCTATCAGTTATAGATGGCGCAATTCATCAAGAAAGGTCTGATTTAATAGTAATACATATATATCTGAGAGACTGTTGTTTTGCTGTAAGTTATAGAGGACAGTATTGATCAGGAAAGGTCCATTGTATTTACATATCTGAGAGACCATGTTGTGTAGCTGTAAGTTATAGAGGACAGTATTGATCAGGAAAGGTCCATTGTATTTACATATCTGAGAGACCAAGTTGTGTAGCTGTAAGTTATAGAGGACAGTGTTGATCAGGAAAGGTCCATTGTATTTACATATCTGAGAGACCAAGTTGTGTAGCTGTAAGTTATAGAGGACAGTATTGATCAGGAAAGGTCCATTGTATTTACATATCTGAGAGACCAAGATGTGTTACTGTAAGTTACAGAGGAGGGTATTGATCAGGAAAGGTCTGTTTTACTTACATTTCTGAGACACCATGTTCTACTGCTATCAGTTG
The DNA here is from genome assembly GCF_964340395.1 of Glandiceps talaboti. Lineage (NCBI taxonomy): Eukaryota > Metazoa > Hemichordata > Enteropneusta > Spengelidae > Glandiceps > Glandiceps talaboti. The sequence goes on from NC_135557.1 coordinate 13,913,982, forward strand.
TTGACATGACGACGGTGAATTGGGACCAGAATAGTCGCCATCATAGCAGCTGTAATAAAATAAATCACAACAAAACAATGTATGTTTAAAATTGTGCAGACTGTATAGTGTCGTGACTGTCGTTTTGTCACTAATTAGATGTTGGCAAAACTTTGGGATTTGCTCCCAAGAAATATTCTGCTCTCCGAGTAGAAATATTAGTGTTTACACACTGTAATCAATATGCGTTACTTAGTGTTATCCTTAGCACAGACCTATAGCAGCACAACGGCTGGTTGCACACTTTCTCAAATCAATAAATAGTTGCTGTAGACATAACAGCCTTTATGGCAATACATGTCTACTGGTAATAGCGCCCTCATAGTCACACAATAAGTATACAGTGAATGTCACAACACTGTGCAGCTTTTCTGTTTGATACAACCATGCAGAAACCAACAAGAAACTGGATATGCCTCACTTTAATAGGAAGATCCTACTTTTAGCTACATTTAGTCTAAATGAAATAAACTATTTAAATGTATTGCAATTCTATGCAGACATTTGAGTGCCAATATTTTGCTTGCTATCAAACACCTGATGAAGGGTATGTGAAATGTCCTTTGTGGCGTTCATTTGATGTCTGTATGGTGGCAGGTCATTTCATTTCACTTAGACAAAATGTAGCTAGAAACTGTACTAAATCAATCTTGCTATCTTAAAGTGTAGCATGTCCAGTTTCTTACTGATTTCTGTGTGGTTGTATCAAACAGAAAAGCTGCACGATATTTGAGAAATTCACTGTACATCAGTGTTCTCCCCAGGATTTGTTGATAGGATATCACACTACCATTAGCGGGTTTACGCATTTTATTCCTATCGAAAACAATACTGACGGTAAACTTCAATGAAATCTGTCTGGTAATGGTAGAGGATTGAATAGTTGTTTGAATTAATTAGACACTCTTTAGTTTTACTTGCTGCTTATGTGTGAAGGATCAATACAAACGTTGCGAAACAACAAAGGCGTCTGCTGACCGATGAACAATGTCAACTTACAATATTTACCGAACCCTATGCAATCCGATAGCGTATCGGGACAACTGATAGCGTATCGCCGAAAATTAAAGGATATTGGGCCCGATACACTAAAACCCTCTGCGGAGAACACTGGTACATGTATATCAGAATTAGGGTCAACTTACATTCCAATGTTTGGATTATTAGTATTACCACACCAACCACACTGAAATGTTGTCAGACATTCTCCACATGTCCTGAACGCTGAACAGTTGACACATTCCTTGTCTCCAGTACTGAAATCAAATCAAGCAGAGATAACATAAGAAACAAGTTAAGGACTTTGCCCCAAAGTTGTAACGATAGTACTGCATATTTGTTACCATGCCTTCCAACTATGGCTGTTGTGATCACAGCAATATATACATCAAATAATGTTGTGACAGTACAAGTCACTAGTTTAGGACTTTCCCCACTATCATACTAATAGACAACTTTAGTTTACAACTTTGTCCCATCATTGTAATAATAAACTACTTTATACAGCATATCGAGCTCTGGTTGCTGTTTTGTCCCATGGTGTGGGTGCATCCAACAGTTGAGGGTACATTCTGACATGACGCAAGATAGTATATCAAACAATAGCTTACCTATCAAACCAATGAGAACACTGTCCGTAGGTGTATCTTGAGATATAGGATGAGAAGGCAAAGCAGGATTGTGCACTCTCACACCAAGCACATTCAGACCACTCCCCAGTGCACTCAGAACATGATGTTTTCCTGTAGACACAAACATAATTAAAATATCTTTAACATTGCCAGGTTTGTGTGTTTGGATGGATGGAGGGAGGGAGGCAGGTAGGTAGGGAGAATGAGTGGATGGTTGGGGGGACGGATGGCAAGCTCAATGGATGGATGGATGGATGAATGGTTGGATGGGTTGATAGATGGAGGGAGAATGAGTGGATGGTTGGAGAGCCAGATGGAGAGATGGATAGAGGAAGGGATGGATGAAGGGAAGGGATGGATGGATGGGTGGAGAGATGGATTGATGGATGGATGGATGGATGGATGGATGGATAGATAGATGAATGGACAAATAGATAGTTAGATAGATGGATAGATGGAGAGATGGATTGATGGATGGATGCATGGATGGATGGATGGATGGATGGATGGATAGATAGATGAATGGACAAATAGATAGCTAGATAGATGGATAGATGGATGGATGGATGGATGGATGAAGGGATGGATGGATGGATGGATGGATGGATGGATGGAGATGGATGGTTGGAGAGATGGTTGGATGGATGGATGGTTGGATGGATGGATGGATGGATGGAAGGTCGGATGAATGGATGGATGGATGGATGGAAGGTCGGATGAATGGATGGATGGATGGATGGAAGGTCGGATGAATGGATGGATGGATGGATGGAAGGTCAGATGAATGGATGGATGGATGGATGGAAGGTCGGATGAATGGATGGATGGATGGATGGAAGGTCGGATGAATGGATGGATGGATGGATGGAAGGTCGGATGAATGGATGGATGGATGGATGGAAGGTCGGATGAATGGATTTATAGATGAATAAAGAGATAAAGTACACCGATTCCAATATCTGAGACTTGTATCAAATGAGGATATTAAATTACTATACAGTTACCCAGTACTTACTGATGGCATGGTAACGAACAGTTACTTGGGTACGACATCACATTAAAATCATCCGATGAAAATCTACCACGGCGAACACAACGAGCGTCATTAGATAACCACTCACATAGGGGATCCTGTAATAATAGTATCAAACAAGATAACAATATTGAGATGAATCAATTGAAGATATTATGTAGGACTGTACGTACCCCTGTACAGATTGTACAAAGTAGACTACATAATGTATGAGTGTACGTACCCCTGTACACACTGCCTAATAGAATAAATGGGTGACTAGATACTACCGGTATAAGACTGTGTGTACCCCAGTACAGGCTATAAAAGAGAATAAATTGGTGACTTGATAATGTATGACTGTACGTTCCCCTGTACACACTGCACATGCTTGGTGCAAACTACAGACAGTGCAATGGGATGCAATGGTGATTAGATAATGTATGACTGTACGTACCCCCTGTACACACTGCACACGCTTGGTACAAACTACAGACAGTGCAATGGGATGCATTGGTGATTAGATAATGTACATGTACGACTGTACGTACCCCTGTACGCACTGCACACGCTTGGTGCAAACTACAGACATTGCAATGGGAGGCATTAGTGATTAGACAATGTATGACTGTACGTACCCCTGTACACACTGCACACGCTTGGTACAAACTGCAGACAGTGCAATGGGATGCATTGGTGATTAGATAATCCGCTGTATCTTTATCACAGTTTGCTGCATCACCATTGGTGTCAGTACGTAGAATGCATCTTTGACTGGTTGGGCACCAACCACAAGACGCATCTGTCATACAGGCAAGGCAGTTGGAGTACTGGGTACAACTACCAGAGTAATATGGACGTAGGTATGGTGAAGTTATCGCCTGTCAAGATACAAAATACAATTGTTATTTATAACACAATTGACATCAATGTATACTGACAGAATCCCATGATGCATGAGTGTAAGTGTGACGTACTTGGGGTATTAGTGCTCTCTGTGGATCTACACTCAAGGAAGTGTAACAAAAAGCACTACGAGTGCAAATACATCCCTACATCTGTACCAACACTGGCACTCGCGCATCATGGGGTTCTGTTGTATTTGACAGTTTTATGCAAAAGAGCCAATTTTTGACAAATGATCATTTTCGCATGTTACATATCATTTGCATACATATATAAAATTATATCTTTTCATTATTGCACTGCAGTGTTAAAACCACTAGACTGCATGTGCACCGGTACAATTAATCTCTACTCTAGTACATAATAATTTACATTCTTAAGTCTTGGAAATTTATTTGAATTAAACGTTATTGTACCTGATGTGTGTCAGTCTGCCTTTTGAGATCAACATTCCAATTCAACATCATTTCAGAGCTGATGGTTTGATCAGAGGCTGTCTTCTTGGCTTCAAACTCTACATAATACGACACACCCTTGGATGTATCCGGGAACAGTGGCGTGACTTTATCAGGTCTCTCAGCTTCAGTGAAACGTTCATTGTTTACGGTATCATACGCTACTTGTTCCTGCAAGAAAGAAGCATACAATTACTGTACTACTGGACCTGTTACTGCTTCACTGACCAACCCATAAAACATCATGTACATCTCACAGGGCTCGAAATTAACTATTTTCTTTGGTAGTCCCAGTGGGCTACCACTATCAGAAATTGGTAGCTCAAGGATGGTGACCAGCAGTCCCATATTCCTGAACTGAAACCAGAGTTCCTCTATTAGGAATATGTGTGTTATTAAATATACTTTCATGTCCGTAAATCTTTTTCATAAAAAATTTAATCAAAAAAAAATTTTAAATTTTAAATTTAATTTTAAATTAAAATTTTTGTTTTTAATTTTTTAATTTTAAATTTTTGTAAATGTTATCATTGCATAATCAATGATACATTGTAGCATGAGTGGGCTACCAGCTGCAAATTATGGTAGCCCCATGACAAGAATTGGTAGTCTGTAGACACTGGACTACTGTTAATTTCGAGCCCTGGATGAGCAGCATTTTTAGACAAAGGTTGCAAGGGTTGAAAACTAGAAAACAACCATCCCCCTTGAGTACAAGCAGGGTCTGCAAAATGTCTGTGTATTTCTGTACTTCTGGAGTTTTGACAACTAAGGCATCTGAGAAATAAGGCTCCGCAGACTGCAAACAGTAAATAGCTAATACAGCGCCCTCACTCAAAGTGGGGGTATCACCACCTCATAGTACTGGTTCATAAGAGGGACAAACCTTGGTATTCTGTAGAAGTGTAAATCAGGGATGTTTTTCGTATTGTTCAGACATCGAGGAAAGCAGCAGTGTTCTTTGATTAACCGAGTAACCTATACCATGTATACCCCCAAGGTACACACAAACTGAATAACCTATACTATGTATACCCCCAAGGTACACATGTCACAGACAGGAAGAAGAGCGCCACCATGGCAAATTTTGGGAAGGCCTATTCAGTTTATTTCCCATAATACCTCACATCAAGCTTCTTCTAACCTAAACTTGTCATTTTTCACTAGCAAAGTTGCATGATGCAAGATTAGTGAAAATGATATTTTTGGGGTCTCTAGAGCGACAAAAATGAAATCTGTCTTTCAAAACAAAAGTTACCTTATTTTCTTCTGTGTCATCAGTGCTCAACCAAAGAGTAGCAATTGACTGGGACCACATCCACATCTTAATTTCTTCATGATCAGATGATGGCGTAGCTTCCATTGGTAAAATGAACCCCTTGTATACAACAATGTTATGTCCACCTAGTTTGATTTCGCTGCCAGGTATTGCTTTAAATCTTACAATGTTGTTTGTTGTTGGCACAATAGACACCTGTAAGATATCACAAGAATATGTCATTGACTTTTATCCATATGAGCACACTGAAACTGAATGTGTCTTGGTAGTTATTTTTGTGTCAAACAATTGCATTTATTTAGTATTCTATATAAACCAATTATTATTCTCATTCTGCCTCCCTCCCTCCCTCTCTGTCCCGCTGTCTGTCATTCTCTCCTTCTCTCTCCCTCCCTCCCTCCCTGTCTCTCACTTTCCCCTGTCTGTCTGTCTGTCTGTCTCTCTCTCTCTCTCTCTCTCTCTCTCTCTCTCTCTCTCTCTCTCTCTCTCTCTCTCTCTCTCTCTCCCTCCCTCCCTCCCTCCCTCCCTCCCTCCCTCCCTCTCTCCCTCCCTCCCTCCCTCTCCCTCTCTCCCTCCCTCCCTCCCTCCCTCCCTCTACACACCTCATCAGGTTGGCTCAAATCCTGTGGTTCCCTGTATTTAATCCACGTTATTCCAGCTGTAACATCTTGTGTTCGGCATTTGTAGAATTCTTTGATCAAAGTACCATTATTTCCCCACCATCCAGGACTACTGTTTTCACCACACTGACCTTCTACATCTACAATAGATTACATAAAAGATATTGGTAAGTAAGTCATTATAATAGGGAACTAGCAATCCAGATTGAGCATGCTCAGATGCAAAGGACTATGGGATTACCTGTGGTTATTGTAATACGTAATCTGGAGCTACCAATAAAATAAACCTCCCACAATGGTCACGGTAACTATGAATTTATCATTTGTGGTTGCAAACAATGAATCAACATTTCTATAGTAACACTTACCATCTCTATGGCAACACTTACCATTTCTAAGGTAACACTTATCATTTCTATAGCAACACTTACCATTTCTAGCGTAACACTTTGCATCTTGTACACACCACCCACACTGTTCATTTAACATAACCCCAGTAGTTGTAGTAACACCACTGCCCCATATCAGACATGCCTTACAGTCAGATAACACACTGCATACACCTGGACATTCAGTTCTCTGGAATGTGCCTGTACAAGACTGTAAAGAGAAATACAAGGAAGTGAAGTTTTAGATACGGTAACAAAACCCAATGATGCTTGAGTGTCCGTGTGGTGCTTGAGTGTGTGTGTGTGGTGCTTCAGTGTGTGTGAGGTGTTGGAGTTGTTCTCTGTGGCCATAAAGTGGAGCAGAAAACACTAAAAATACAAGTCAATGTGCTGAGTACCCACACACTGGTACTCCTATATATGTGTTAAACATACACATGATGTATACCCATGTTTCCACAAAACATTAAATTTGGTTTTAAAAAAATATCATGTTCATATGATTTGGAGAGTGTTGTAAATTAATTCATATTGTTGAATTAAGAAATTATAGGGTGGAATTCAAAACTGATATACTAATTAGAGGATGAAAGCCATTACTCTATAACTAGGGAATAAACCTGAGAATTAAAGAATTGAACCTACTCCTCTACAAATGTCTAAAGAGGTCCCTGTAGATTATAGAATGGAACCCACTATGGGTACAACCCTGTGAACTATAGTGTGGGGGACCCATTACTCTATGAAGGCCTGGGTACAACCCTGAACATTACAAGGTGGAACCCACTACTCTATAATGGTCTCGGGAGAAAAGTACATACAAAATGAGAAACATTATAAATGTAGCACAAGAGTTTTCTTCATTCATTACTTACGTCAGCATCACTGTAATGTAAACAGTTCTGTGAACCTTGTGAACACCAGCCACACTCTGGATCTAATCGACAAGAATTTTCACTGTAAAAGAAGATAAAAACATTGTCATCTTGTGATGCTTGCCAGTAAAGTCAGCCAGGCTGTAGCACTTTTCCTAACACGTGTAATGTTATATGCTTTCTATCATGATGCCTTCCCATAATGTAACGCCTACAGTGTGACACCTTTCACTAATGTAATACCTTCCAAACTGTGAGACCATGCTACAACCTGCAGAAAAATACCGGCGCATTTGCTATGACTAAATAAGTTAAGACAACAATATAACTACTGTAAAAACAACAGGGTGTCTTTGATATCAGAACATATTTTTTTATCATGGTCTAAGCTTTGGTGTAGTTTCACATGACACTTTTATAAGTTTTTTGTACTTCTGTGGAATTTATAAATAAGAGTAAAAGTCCTGCTTAATCATTATAAGTAGCATTTTATCAGTAAATAGAGTCACGACATTCCAGCTCTGGTAGGGTTTATACTTTGATAAGTTATCGACACTAAGTAGGTACACTGTATGTCTTTGCATGAAACTTGTCTCATTCATACTTATCACGCACAACCAAACGCATCAGTGTTTGTTTTTGTGGGTTGTACATGTAAGCAAATGCAACCAGTATTTTCTTGGTGGGTTTATAAGTAAGCAAATGCACCAGTGTTTATTCATGGGTTGTATATGTACACAAAATGCACCAGTGTTTTTTCGTGGGTTGTATATGTACACAAAATGCACCAGTGTTTATTCATGGGTTGTATATGTCAGCAAATACACCAGTGTTTTTTCATGGGTTGTATATGCACACAAATGCACCAGTGTTTTTTGTGGGTTGTATATGCACACAAATGCACCAGTGTTTTTTCGTGGGTTGTATATGCACACAAAATGCACCAGTGTTTTTTTCATGGGTTGTATATGTACACAAAATGCACCAGTGTTTATTCATGGGTTGTATATGTACACAAAATGCACCAGTGTTTATTCATGGGTTGTATATGTACACAAAATGCACCAGTGTTTATTCATGGGTTGTATATGTACACAAAATGCACCAGTGTTTATTCATGGGTTGTATATGTACACAAAATGCACCAGTGTTTATTCATGGGTTGTATATGCACACAAATGCACCAGTGTTTTTTGTGGGTTGTATATGCACACAAATGCACCAGTGTTTTTTGTGGGTTGTATATGCACACAAATGCACCAGTGTTTTTTCGTGGAAAAAGTGTACAATAGCAAATATTCTGTAATTCTATATAAATTTGATACCTTATATGTATAAAGCATTGTGATGTTGTCTCACTGAACTTTGATATGTTAGAATTAACAGCAATGGGGAGTGGTACTTTGTAGGCAATCAGGTCAATCCTCGCGACACCATTATATCCTCCCGATATCAACAACGTACTGCCGTCACGTACTGCCGTAGCGTGTCCAAATCTCCCACGACCAGGATCATGGTGTACCTGACCTAATTTAAAAATAAATAACAAAACATATTAGGACCTATCAACAAGTCTTCATTGATGACATAATCCCCCCCCCCCCCCCCCCCCAACATTTCAATATACTAATTCATAATCTGAATTTTGTGACAAATATAGTGTCTATTCAGGTAAACTATTGTAAAGGTCATGTTTATATTGAACTGCAGTATCTGACATTTGTGACAGGTTTGGTTGAAATCTGTATGTGTCACAATGTTCAACACTGAGGGCGCTATTCTTGGGGGCTAAGCATACTGCTCACATACTGAACTAATTATACTGGTCGAATGTGAGGTACATTGCCAAGAATGAGAGCCAAGTGTAATCCCAGGCAATTCAAGCTCTTATGCCACATATTTAAAAGTCAAGTTCAACAGGTACTTGTTAATTTCAAATAATATACTTTTACAAACATTAATCTATGGCTTTATCAGCATGATTTGTGTGACCTAACCAATAGCGGAAGGCATAAAAAATCTGAACACTATTTTCCCAGACTCCCTCTGGCTGGCAGTAGCAATATGTGAGAACCCCTAACAAAGGGAGTCTGGGTAACTAAGACTACTCTCAACTCTATCATAAGTATATGTTTTGATTGCTTACCTGTGAAATCGTTTGTAACATCTGCCTTATCAACCCATTTATGGCATCCCAGGTGATAGTAGTATATATCATCATCATAACATTTCTCATTGGTTTGGTGTGCATGCGTATTGCCACCTGGTGAAAATAAAGTCAAAATATCCTATTGGTTGAATGACCTACTTACTGCCTGTTGTGAAAAAAATCATAATGTATCATTGAGCAAATGAATATGTGTTATCACCTGGTGTGAAAACTCAAGACATCTTATTGGCTGAATGACGTGTTATCACCTGGTGTGAAAAATCAAGACATGCTATTGGCTGAATGACTGTGTTATCACATGGTGTGAAAACTCAAAACATCTTATTGGCTGAATGACGTGTTATCACCTGGTGTGAAAAATCAAGACATCTTATTGACTGAATGACGTGTTATCACCTGGTGTGAAAAATCAAGACTTCCTATTGGCTGAATGACTGTGTTATCACCTGGTGTGAAAAATCAAGATTCTATTGGCTGAATGATGTGTTATCACCTGGTGTGAAAAATCAAGACATCTCATTGGCTGAATGACGTGTTATCACCTGGTGTGAAAAATCAAGACTTCCTATTGGCTGAATGACTGTGTTATCACCTGGTGTGAAAAATCAAGACTTCCTATTGGTTGAATGACTGTGTTATCACCTGGTGTGAAAAATCAAGACTTCCTATTGGCTGAATGACTGTGTTATCACCTGGTGTAAATACTATTAAGCTAGCTCACTGACATTGACAAGCCCCATACTACAAAACACTATAGGATAATACATTTATCAGAGTAACTTACCACAGACCAGTATATAGTTACCAGAATAACTTACCATAGACCACCATATAGTTATCAGAGAGTAACTTACCATAGACTACCATATAGTTATCAGAGAGTAACTTACCATAGACTACCATATAGTTATCAGAGAGTAACTTACCATAGACCACCATATAGTTATCAGAGAGTAACTTACCATAGACCACCATATAGTTACCAGAGAGTAACTTACCATAGACCACCATATAGTTGCCCATAATGTTGGCAGAATGTAATGCTCTATCACTGGGTACATCATCATCATCCTTCGCTGTATACTCCCACATTGCCCAGTACAAATAGTCAACATGAAATGCCATCAAATGATCAGATCTCGCACTGTTTCTGTTGATTACATTAAACACAAAAAAACATAATGTCAGTACAAGAGGGTGTGATCTTAGAACAGTGGCCTGACAGTTCCATAAACTTGTTTTGTACTGTTTTGGATCTTCCAATATTTACACTATATTGATCACAGAGTGACTAGATTTGCAGAGGAACTGTTTTCACCCACTTGTGTAATGTACAACATTGAAAGACAATTATTTTAAGTTTGTATCGATCTTAGTAAACCTAAACCTTGCTTACCAGAGTCGTACACATCATCTGGAAGCAATGACAACACTTCTACACTAATTCTACGAAAATAAAAAGGATCTTGTTTAAATTACCATTCATTAGAAATTTGTGTTCCTTACCTTGCAAATTGTGGTTTGTATCCACCATATACTACCAAACTCCGGGATTCCGGATGGTAGACCATGGAATGTCCAGTAACAGCTAACCCTGATATCATTCCACCTCGATATTCCACCTTTTCCCAATCAGTATCCGGTAAATGTAAATTATATCTGTACATTTTAGATGTAAAATGAGCACTTGACGAATGACCTGAAATATCAAACAATAAAGTCATTGTTAACTAATAATTCAATTACTATGCTACTTAATGATTCGTTTAGAATTAGTCACATGTTAATCACATGACAATTTGTTATTTTTTTATTGGCTTAGCGCTTGAAATTATGCAAATAGAAATGCAGATGAAGGAAAACATCTTTCAACTTACCTCCAAATATATACAGGTATTGGTCATCGACAAGACAAGCAGTATGATCACCTAAACCAGGTGGATGGAAAAGGCTACTCTCAGCCAATCGTATCCAGTGTAAGGTTGTGGTATTAAATAACCAAAGATGATTGGATAAGGTATTATCTTCCAGTACACCACCAAATACAACAAGTGAATCCTGATAACCAACCATTGTATGACTATACCTGCCACTCTGTTGAAATATTCAATAAAAAAAAATATTTGATTTTGGATTTTTAAGTATTAAGACAACTCTGCTATATTTACCTACTTGAAAGAACAATGTGAAACAGCATCATTCAAGTCCATGTTTATAACTCAATGAATTACAAAATGCTAAAAACAGTGTACAATAACAAATATTTTTAGTAAATATTTACACAATTTTTGGCAATTTTGGAAATAGTATCATTCAAGTCATGATTATAACTCAATATATTATAAAACCCTAAAAACAGTGTAAAATGTTTGTGATTGTACATACAATAACAAATATTTTACATCATTTTTTTTATTTTTTGCAAATGTTATAGTTACAATTTAGATTTAGTATATATAATACCAGAAATTAGGAAGACTTAAACCATAATTCAGAGTTTCCCACTTCTGCAGTCATCAAATGGCTAGATTGAACTTATATGTATGTATGTATGTATGTATGTATGTATGTATGTATGTATGTATGTATGTATGTATGGATGTATGTATGTATGTATGTATGTATGTATGTATGTATGTATGTATGTATGTGTGTGTGTGTGTGTGTGGGGGGGGGGTGTGGGTGTGTGTGTGTGTGTGGGTGGGTGGGTGTGTGCGTGCATACATGCGTGCGTGCGTGCATGCAATGCATGCATGCATGCATGTATGTACATGTATCAATGTATGTATGCATGCACACACACACGCATATATACATATATATTGGCTATATCCTGATATCTCCATTGTGGATACCACCACACCTTGGTTTAACAACATGACATGTAATTTGATATAAATTGTTGGCCATGCGTAACTAAAGTTATACAGACAGACAGACACTTACAGGTTTATCAGTGCTTAATGGAGTTACAGAGATCCATTGGTTGGATTCAAAATCAAAGTACATCAAATCATCTAGTACAGAATGTACTGTAAAACCTGTAGGAGTAAACATACCACAAACAAATTAATAACATGTCATATTGGGTTAATGGTCAAAGGTCAAAATCAAAGTACAAAAAAAGTAAATTCAGCATACCTAACGTATGCAAATTTAAGCTAGCAAAATGCATTGTGGGTGTAAACGAACTGATTACATGTAAATTGATTGTCCCAAAGTATGGCGTTTTTTATTAAAATTGAAAATTTTCTCGTAAGATTTTGGTATTTCTTGTCGTCAAGGGCAAGTCAGCCAATTGGAACACACCACTACAATTACTGCTGGACCAAGGTGGCCTCAAAGAGCCACAGTGAAATATTTATCTTAGTGTTCATTCTATTAACAGAAGTGATCTTTGACCTGTGACCTTGCTTCAAGTGTCGGGTCAATTCCCAAACTTAAAGTGGTTGTATCAAACAGAGCTGGTGAATGGCAACATGGCTGTAACTGATCTTTCAACTGTAACCAAATAGGGAACTTGCAATCCGGACTGAGCATGCTCAGACACAAAGGACTATGGGATTATCTGTGGTTATCGTATAATACCTAATCAGGAGCTACTGATAAAATAAACCTCCCACAATGGTCAGAGTAACTATGAATTGATTATCTGTGGTTACAAACAATGTAACAATATTGTTTACAATACTAATTGATTAGCATTTATTATCCCAATTCCCATGATGCAACATTCAACATGGCGGGCTTGCAAGTTCCCTATTCCAATGCATGTCAGGGACTTTACTACAAGCAAGTAAAAGTTTGAAGCTGAAGACATCGACCCTTCAGCCAAAAAAATCCAAATGTTACTATCCTTAGGCCTAATAAAAAAATTGTTTGGTTCCGGTTACCTAACACCATCTAGTTTTTCACTGCCGACCCTAAACGTATTCGAGAAAAAATAATTTTAAAAAAAATCACAAAAATTGGGAAAAAAAATATAAAAAATATAAAATAAAAAATCTACCTACTCCACTTATTCTAAAATTGAGCATAATCGGAACTGCACAATTTTTTTTAAGCCTAATGCTAATTTGAGAACCATTGCCTTACCTGCAAACACCCAGAATCTATTAGATGGTTGTAAATAAACAGCAGCATGGGCAGTCCTAGCAGTGAAATCAAAACCACTAGACAATAGATGCATACTATCTGCACCAATATTATCCCATGTTGACAGTGTACAGCTCTCACCAATGTAGCCATTCTCGCATTGACATCGCCTCGGACTCAAAAACTACATGGGGGAACAAATTAAGTTATTAGCTATTTACAACTTTCTGTATATCAGTCCTCACTTATATAGTATATTAGACACTGATACACACACTACAATAGAATAAACTTATATATGCACAAAAAGTAAACAAAGGTTGTTTGTTTACAAATCAACAGTTTCAGTGTATCAGCCCTGACTGATGTAATCATTCAGCCATTGCAATGGATAGAGACATTATGCAGATACAACAAACACATAGAGTCCAGTCGGTCGGTCAGTCAGTCAGTCAGTCAGTCAGTCAGTCAGTCAGTCAGTCAGTCAATCAGTTGGTTAGTTAGTCAGTCAGTCAGTCACTCAGTCAGTCAGTCAGTCAGTCAGAAAGTGAAGTAAGTCAGTCAGTCAGTCAGAAAGTCAGTCTCTCAGTCACTCAGTCAGTCACTCAGTCAGCCAGTCAGCCAGTCAGCCAGTCAGCCAGCCAGTCAGTAAGTCAGTCAGCCAGCCAGCCAGTCAGCCAGACAGTCAGCCAGTCAGCGAGCCAGTCAGTCAGTCAGTCAGTCAGTCAGTCAGTTAATACTAATCACAGTTTAACTTTTAAGTTAGTACTTACATTATTACACCTTCCATGGTTTTCATCCATGCCACAACTATCAGGACAACTTTGAAATTGACAAGCATCTCCCTTCCAGTTTGAATTACATAGGCACTCATAGTCAATACAACTTCCCTCACCAGAACACCCATATGTACAATTTTCTATTTCAAATGTTGCTTCTACTCCAGCTCGAGCATAATTGGTATCACTATATAAATATATTATCATCTGAAAGATAAACAATGGAATCATATGAAAAAGGATACATGTACTTTGTTTGCAAATCATGCCAGCAGGTCTTCTGAATGAAGAGCGCCCTCTGGTGTTAATTATAAAAAAATGCTGACACAATAATATAGTATTGTTCTTTACACAACCAGTGTTCGCCAAATTTTAGGAAAGACAAAGTACAATGTAAAAACTGTCCTTGCCATCTAGGTCACAATATTTGGCAGGTTTCTACCGTGCTCCAAAGGAGTTCTACCATCCTTGAGATTTAGTAATCCTTGAATGACAAAATCATAATAATACATTCACATGAAGAGAAATGGCTGATCCTCAATGTACATGTGTGTATGTGTTAAAATAAACATGTCAGAGTTTGTTCCAATGTTGAAGACATGCATATTATATACTGATCACTATGCAAACCAATATGCAAATTATAATGTTATTTATATGTAAATTAATATGCAAATTAGCCATCATCCAACAACAACAGTGCATCAATGCATAGTTAGCACCCCAATTCAAGCAATTGTGCAAGAATGATCCTTTTCTGATACGTGCACTCAGGTGATGTTTTATGTGAGTTGGACTGTATACTCACCGCTCCAGAATAGGCAACAACAGTCTCTGGTACAGTATTTCCACTAAAACTAGCTATCAATGGACTATCATAAGAATTACCATCATAGATAAATAAAAAATCATATGTACATTCAGTTTCAAAATCACTAAATTTTAATACTATCTTGGCTTGGGGGTCGGGAGCTGAAAGATACAATACAGAGAAATACCACAATTAATATTTATGTTTCCAAAAAACAACAAGATACATTGTTTATAAACATAGTTCTAAGGTAGCCTGAAAGATCCAGGTATTCCTTCCGCTTATTTACAACTGCTGACATCAGACCATGGACGAACAAAACCTGTTAGGAATAGGGAAAGTAAACAACTGAATTAGATTAATAACACTTGGTACAGCATGTTGGAAGTACAGAGACTTGTGTTATACTCCATCATTTGATAAGAACAGTTTCATGACCACTTTACATAATAGTTCACATTCACCAACAGTTTTGGAGTTCTCCTGGCATTTTCAGTACACATGAAAAAGGCTATAAAACTGTTTATCCATCTATGAAACCATAGTGTGTAATACAACTGTATAAGTTTCTGCTGTTCCAACATGCTGTATCAAGTGTTATTAATCCATTGGTTTACTGTTTGTAACAGGTTCCCTTCATCCAAGGTCTGATGTCAGCAGTTGTAATGCACTCTCAGGGGTAGTGACTGATGACATAAGTGGTAGTCTAGTTCCTGACGACCGTATTCCGATTTTACCCTATGTTTATATTCATTCATTTACGTCTAGTCAATCTTGTTACTCTAGGCATTAGATGTGGTTAAGCCCCATGCTGGGTAAAGCGTAATCCATCAAAAATTGATGGGGTGTTGTCATAAAGCATTGTCAAGTCGGACAGTGGGAAATCAAAGGTTGTTGACCTTTCTAGGACTGATATGATATAATGCAAATGTCCGACCGAACTCCACCTTCGTCTGTTGAAACTGAAATCAAGAAGGGATGTGACGTCATAACATTTATATGAATGCTGTAGGGGGGAGCACAGAATTCTGTGCAAGAGTAATGAGATTGGCGAGACGTAATAAATATAGATAACGACATGTACAATTGGAATACGGTTGTCAGGAACTAGACTATAT
>NC_135557.1:13935160-14040160 GCF_964340395.1 Glandiceps talaboti
TGAACCATGAATATACGGTATTACTATTAGGGAGATACTATAAACCTGGAGATTTTCGCTAGAGACTTATTTTTGCTTATTTCACTGGAAAACAAAGATGGAAAAAAATAAGTAGTGACTAAACAGTTACTGCCTTCTTGTACATGAACACAATTTACAAGTCTGGTAATCAATGAAAATTAGTCTTTGACAACTAACTTCAAAGACTAAAATAGCAAAATTTTCTAGTAGCGCAAATATCTAGGGTTATAGCACATACGACACAAAATGATGGAATAGAGGTAAATAAAGGCATCGTGCCACTTTCACCACATCAGATTTTAATCATATTGTACATGTATGTCTCCCTAATACATCCATGCCTGCACTAAACCATGCAAACAAAAAGCCTTCATTAATGTCACTAGTCACAGTTCACATTCCTTAGGTCTTAATCTGAGTCATACACAAAGCAACTAGTGACAACAAGTATTCAAATCTATTCACAACTAGAGAACAATAGGAAGGAAAACCAAGACAATGCTAAGAAAGGATGTAATGATGTCATCACCCAGGTCAAAGGTCAATAGCCCTTTATGTTTGAAATCACCTGAGTTAGTTTACATGATGTAGATCAGTATTTTGTAACTACATTGTATATTGTTTTCACTACAGACTATCATAATGAGCTCAAAATATTAATTCTCGCAAGCCAGAAGACATACATGTATTTCTACGGAAGTAACCTCTTGGCAGTGCGTCCTGGACGGTGCTGTAAAAGTGGCTGTGGTTTACGACGATGAAAATATTGGTTTCCATGGAAATAACTTACATCACACTTAACATATACATATAGTATGACTATGCAGTAGGTCTATATTATATTTTGCACTAGTAATAATTTAGTCAAATATAGCCATTAGTGTGCACTCTAATTGATAGCCAAATTTTGTTGTGAGTCAAAATCATAAAAACTGGCATTTCTGGTGAGTCACCATAGTAAGAGATAGCATAGGGCAACACCAAATTTTGGTGAGTCACTAGAAACTGTGTGCGTCAATGGCATGTCAAGTTGGCTTAGAGAAGGCACACTGATGGCCATACAACTGAAAAATAGTTGATACATGTAAAAACAGCATAGAGTATATTCACCTTCGACTAGTAGAGGGTTCATTGAGAGCAGTAAACATGTTTAAGGTGTAATCTACCCAAAGCCTTTACATTGGGTAACATTGAGATTTTTTGTAGACCAATTTTTTTTTTGCAAATTACCCATCTACATGTATATAATACCAAGTCAACCTGTATTTCAAACATTCCGTTGCCACTGGTTACAGTATCCTCTGTGCTCCCTCCTCACCAGCACATGATGGAATATGAAACTAATCAAGTTCAACAGTACACTAATTCCCCCACATGGCATAAAATGAACTTGACACTCAAGTTTATAGAACACCTCCCTCCCCGTGGATACACAAATGCATATTAACAATACCCCGTCCTTCGGTTCCCTCCCATCCATGGCGTAAATAAACGTGTCAAATTTTAATACAAGTACCTCTCTCCTGGCCCCCTTCAAGATGATGTAGCCAAGAATCTGGGAATTTTGCCATCGCTTTTCCCCTATCACACTGGGAAATTTACAAGCAGTTATTTATTCAAAGACAAACTGTAAATCAGATTACGATTTCACATGGCAATTACCTTCAGTTCACATTGTATAGCTCAATCTACTGAGTTTGTTCTAAATATGTGGTCACACTACAGACATCACCTCACAGTAAGAAGAAATCAAAACCTAATAATCAGAATTTGGGCTTTCTTTCTGACTGGAGCTTAAATTTAATTAAGCCATAATCCTGCCATGGCCAGTATCTTTTACACCGACTTAAACCTGAAGAGGATAAGTAAATGGCCATAGTGAATTCTCAGTACCTGCAATAGCATTTCAGTACCTCATGCTAGAGGGTCAAAATAGAACAAGAAGGTTGACTTACTCTCAGTACTTGTAATAGCATTTTAGTACCTCAAGCTAGAGGGTCAAAATAGAACACGAAGGTTGACTTATTCTCGGTACCTGTAATAGCATTTTAGTACCTCACGCTAGAGGGTTAAAATAGAACACGAAGGTTGACTTATTCTCAGTACCTGCAATAGCATTTTACCTCATGCTAGAGGGTCAAAATAGAACAAGAAGGTTGACTTATTCTCAGTACCTGCAATAGCATTTTAGTACCTCATGCTAGAGGGTCAAAATCGAACAAGAAGGTTGACTTATTCTCAGTACCTGTAATAGCATTTTATCTCATGCTAGAGAGTCAAAATAGAACAAGAAGGTTGACTTATTCTCAGTACCTGTAATAGCATTTTATCTCATGCTAGAGAGTCAAAATAGAACAAGAAGGTTGACTCATTCTCAGTACCTGTAAAAGCATTTTATCTCATACTAGAGGGTCAAAATAGAACAAGAAAGTTGACTTATTCTCAGTACCTGTAATAGCATTTTACCTCATACTAGAGGGTCAAAATAGAACAAGAAGGTTGACTTATTCTCAGTACCTGTAATAGCATTTTATCTCATACTAGAGAGTCAAAATAGAACAAGAAGGTTGACTTATTCTCAGTACCTGTTGTAGCATTTTATCTCATACTAGCGGGTCAAAATAGAACAAGAAGGTTGACTTATTCTCAGTACCTGTTGTAGCATTTTACCTCATACTAGAGAGTCAAAATAGAACAAGAAGGTTGACTTATTCTCAGTACCTGTTGTAGCATTTTATCTCATACTAGCGGGTCAAAATAGAACAAGAAGGTTGACTTATTCTCAGTACCTGTTGTAGCATTTTACCTCATACTAGCGGGTCAAAATAGAACAAGAAGGTTGACTTATTCTCAGTACCTGTTGTAGCATTTTATCTCATACTAGCGGGTCAAAATAGAACAAGAAGGTTGACTTATTCTCAGTACCTGTAATAGCATTTTACCTCATACTAGAGGGTCAAAATAGAACAAGAAGGTTGTCTTATTCTCAGTACCTGTAATAGCATTTTACCTCATACTAGAGAGTCAAAATAGAACAAGAAGGTTGACTTATTCTCACCCGTGCCTATAGTAATGCATATGAAGTATGTGGAGCAGAGAAATTATGGTGTTGACCAAAAAATTGAATGTTCATTATTTTTATGATGGATCTCGGAAGTAACATATCAAATTTAAGGTACAGAGAATTGCCAGACATTGGTAGGAAAAAAGTGAGAACAAAATCCCCATGTGACTGGCTCCTACACTAACATGTCTGATGGTATAAAAATGAACTAATCTGACTACATGTAGTCTGTGAATAACTATTCCCAGATGACCTACATATCAGGTCATACACAAATAAGTAAATCCTGCTATCACAGGTCAAAAGGTCAGTATTTCTATCTAAATATGATTATATCCATACTTATACACTACATAACACTGTATATTTTATTAGTGTATATTTCTGGTTATTAACATTCATAGAATATTTGACGTGATAAGGTGATATTTCAAACCATGATTTGATTTTGCTCTCTCTGTTTATCTCTGTGCACGGGATCTGCATGGAGGAAAGAACGATTTAAATAGTCCAATACAGGTGGGTAGGGCACTGTTTAGATGAGGAGGGGGGGGGAGATTTAGGGTGAGGATGGGTGATGGGAGGGTTTAGAGTGTCTAGTGTCTTCATGTAACAAAAAAAATGTACACTCAACAGGGGGGTTGGTTGGTGGTTGAGTGTGAGCTTGTATGCCTATCACTGCAGTTGAAGTCAGCATTTGAACTTGGCCAATGCCAGTCGAGTACCCTGCGGCTATGTAACTGTCAATCTCCTTCCTGAAATGTTTACATTATGAATTATGTTCAAACTAAAGGTTTTGAAATTGTTGATCTGAACAAATTTCTGCGTATTCTCGGAATTTAATCGATTGCAGGCCTTTTTGTTGTTAAAAACACTTTTTTACTCTCTAGAGTCTAATGATAAGATCTGAAAAAAAACATGCAAATGATATGCAAATTAATATGTAAATTATTATTTCTTTTTCAAAATCGTGGCGAACCCTGCTGCCACAGGCATGAAGAGGATTTTATAAATTTAAATGTAATGTGGCCATATGGATGAGGATAGGATATTTATTTTGGATTTTTAATTTATAAAACAATTTTATCATGGCTTCCTACTTGACAAATAAATGTGAAGCAACATAGACCAAGTCTGAGTTTAATTGTAACTCAATACATTACAAAAAAAACTATAAAAAAATTTTTTTATTGTAGATACGTACATTTTACATGTTTGTCAGTCTTTTGGAATTTATTGAGTTACAAACACAGACTTAGCATATGTTTTTTCATAATATTGATTTTTCAAGGACGCCATGATAAAATAGTTTTACAAAATAAATACCCAATCCTCATCCATATGGACACAACATGCATTGTACAAGTATGTGTACATTGTATGTATTTATGAAAAGTGATGTTTTACCAAACAACACATACATGTACCTGACAAGTATAATGTCTAAGACTGACACAGTGCACTACAAACATACCCTCTACAGACATGAACATTGTACATTGTACATGTAGGTACGTACCTGTATTGTGCATAAGTGTTTTTTGTGTGTATTTTCACAGGACAGGTAGTGAAGGGACAAAGCATACACATCAAGTCGCACCATTAATCGTACAAATATACATGTACATGTACTGTAAACTCGTATTTTCACTACTAGAAAATTTGGCAATTTTACAGTCTTCAGCCAGTTTCAAACACTGATTTTTACTAATTACCAGACTGGTACATTGTGTTCATGTACAAGAAGGTATATTATTAGTCAGTACTTATTTTCATGTTTTTGTTTTCCAGCAAAATAAGCAAATATAAGTCTTTAGTGAAAATGTCCAGGTTTACATTAGTATTCTACATGATGTATGTATACAAAAAAAGGTAATGCTGTATGCATACAATGGTGTACATATATATGTTTATAATATACATTGTACCTAGTGATAATGCTGTGCCATGATTCGCTAGAATCAGTCACGTGATAGGAAAATAGAGTGACTATTTCCCTAGGGAAATAGTTCCATCAACTTTTACATGGTCACGTGACCACCGCGCGTTCACAGCAGGTCAAAATGGCAGCTTCTGACGATGTCGTCTGCCACCGCGAGTTCACAGCATGAGGTATATTATAAAACACATATTGCCTGGCCTATATTCGGGCTATAGCACCCATTCATTACCCCCTCGTGACTGTGAGTTACCAGAATCACATGCTATTTCCCGAAGTCAAAGGCCGTGGGAAATAGCATGTGATTCTGGTAACTCACAGTCACGAGGGGGTAATGAATGGGTGCTATAGCCAGAATATAGGCCAGGCAATATGTGTTCAATATGAACCAACTTTTACATGTAGCTTCCACCCAAGTTGGTTGACACTGTCACTGACCTATCAGTAACCAGTAACAATATAATCCTGTAAGTCAACAGAAAAATTTGGGGGTATGATAAAATGGAACTTTGAGATATATATATCCTGGTAGTGATGTTTGATTAGATTAGTGTAGACAAAGGAAATAGGAGGTGTGAGAGGTTTATAGCAGCATGTCTGGACTGATATAACAAGTTTGACCTACTTAACTAGGAATACATGTACAGTGCAGTCGGTAACAGTCATGAAACATGGACAATTGTCACTGCATGTATGTAATAGACTCAGGAGAGAACTTTAGAGGTGTGAAACAGGGAATATTAATGAGAATATTTCTGCAAGTTCAATCACTATGGTTCAACACATGTGAATGAAAATAACATTCATGAAGTTGAACTTAGTAAACAAACAACAGAGATACTGTCTAGGTCAAGTAGATAGTTAGTAGGTCAAGATAGTGTCTATCATAGCTCAGCTCACTATATAGAGAACTCTATAGTGGTCTCAGTGCAGTCAGTGAATGTTGGCATGCTATGGGGACAATGTTTGGTAGAGTGTGAACGCTAACTATTAAACAATCTCATTATTCCTGGGATTAAAATTTAACTCGATTCCTAGGATTAAAATTTAACTCGATTCCTAGGATTAAAATTTAACTCGACTCCCATCATTCACTTTAAATCCCAGAACTGTTGCATATACTGACATACAATGTCGACAAAAAAACTTACAACAATTTATGATACATGTACATAATAATAATAATGTCACATTAATTTTTATTCAGCACTTCCCCACTCTGAGTTCAAAGTGCTTTACAATTATTACCCCTGGCACAGATCTATAGCGGCACAACAGTCCTTTATACTTCCTCAACTCCCTGGGGAGCATACAATCCATTGCAGCCTCTATAAGCACATAGGATTAAAGCATTCACATTGCAACCTCTATCATACCAGGTCCCCAATTATACAGCTGGGTTGACTGAGACACAATCATGGTTCAAATCTTGCCCAAAGACTTTAGCCACTCGAAACAAACAGCAGCAACTGGGGTCAAACCTGCAACCTGTAGATTCAAAGCCAGCCACTCTTAACGATTTGGACATCATGACTCCCACATAGCAGACCCTCTCACCAGACCTCGGGAGTATCAGTAAAAGGGAAGTTTTGTATACAAGTACCGATATCTACAATGTACCACACAGTTATTGTATTCAAATATCTTTGTACCGTGGGCCCTATCGACTACAAATGTACATTGGGCTAATCATATGTTGATGCGTTACTCGGGGCATCACAATAACACAGAGCAGAGCAGTAACACATCAACAAATAAGTAACCCTATGTAGTCAATGAGGGCCCACAGTACAAGGATATTCGAGTACAACTATGGTATGGGGTAGATATCAGTACATACAAGACGGCCCTTTTAGCGATGTTCCTGAGGATTGTGAGAGAGTCTAATGTACATGGTACATTTGTATTTGTTCACTATTGTAGTCCATGTCTGTATTTGAGTGTGTTAGACGTGTTACTTCTTACATGATGTACAACCAGTGACAATCATTGTCACTGGCTGTATTCATACAACCTGCATTTGTAGAAAGTGAATCATAAAAGGTATACAGTCTGACAAATCAAATCTGGTAATCAATGTGTGCATGTACAAAAAAATGTTCAGTAAGGAGACTTGTCTATCCTACATGTTATAATAATAATAATGTTGATTTTTATATAGCGCTTTCCCACTCATGCTCAAAGCGCTTTACAATTATTACCCCTGGCATGGATCTATAGCAGCACAATGACCCTTTATACTTCTTGAACTCCCTGGGGAGCATACACTCCACTGCAGCATTTATAAGCAGATATGATTAAAGCATTCACATTACAACCTCTATCCTACCAGGTCCCTAATTATACAGCTGGGTGGACTGTGGCACAATTGTGGTTTAAATCTTGCCCAAGGACTTCAGCTTTACAGGAACAAACAGCAGCGATGGGGCTCGGACCTGCAACTTGCAGATGCCACACCAGGCCACTCTACTAATCACTTGACGGCTTATTTGCCATTTTGACTCCATGTTACTATTCCTTGCAAGTACACATTACATGTAATTTCTTTTTAGTGTTATTCCAGTATATAATATATGACACCACTAACGCAACCTGAGTTATAAATTAATTAATGTACATGTTGAAGTTGAACAGGGTGCAACATCAAGTCTAATCCCACTCAAAATGGGTCGATAATAATGTACACAATATTATACATGTATTTCAGTGGGGTTCATTTGAAAATCATTCACAGAGTGACAGACACCATTAAGTCAAATGACAACGGTAACGATGGGTTAGTCCTGCTTCGGGATTCGATTCTGGCAATGTCACCCTCCTTTTTTGTGTTTACGGACATGAAAATGTTATAATCGAGCCCAATACTCCGTCCACAAGCAGGACTGGCGATGTGTTATTTTTATCACCACTACTACACACATTGATTTACATATTAGTGTACATGATATGGTAGCCATTTTAAATAGCCGTATGGCACTGAACCTTACGATAAACAAAACTACTTTAGTTGACCTCTCGGGTCATCTGCACAACTTACCTATGATTCTCCATTCGCAGTACGAGTCTTCAGGATAATTTGCATTGCCGTCTGAGATTTCACCACTCCACGTATCAACAAACACTGTCCTTCCATTACACGTTGCTCCAACTCCAATAATCAACTCAAGCAACACATGAACGTACACAATACTGTAAATAAACGTCCTCTGACGCCATATTTGTGTGTTTTTCCATCGACATTTTGTTCTGCTTAACATATTTCCAACCTACAATTGGCTACCTCCGAGAGACAATTCACAAACAATGTTTGTCAGCACCACTTTTGAAATGTCGCTACTTCAGTCATTTCCTTGGCTTTAGCAAACAAAGTCTTCACCCTTCAAGATGTCGCTAATCCTTACTCGTTTTCACGTCCTAGGAAACTCCAGACCGACACAAATAACCCTTGGATCGTCATTTAGACGTATGTGATCGCTTTAACACTGTCTTTACTCATCTTCAGGTCGAAATATCCAATATTTGTCCACGATTCATCGAGCTTCGCTCAAACACTTCTTATTTTTGGACATACGTAATATGGCGACCAGTCGTAAATACAGCAGCGCCCTCAACGTACAATGAAAGTTTACCTGCTTGCCTGAACCCAAACCATATCCGTTGACGTCACGTCACGTTCCTGTATTAAACATAAACAAACATTAACAAAACTACAATGGACATCCCTTAATGCCTTCCTGGATATAACTATATCTATCACAATGTCGTACCCATGGCAACAATCATATGGTAAAATAATACCATTCCTTGCCCCAACCAAAGCTGTAATTTTATTTTTATTTTTTTATTTTTTTTAATTGCGATAATGGTCATTTTTTTTCCCAGTGTTTGATTCACAATCAGTTGTGAGCTAATATTTCATTCCAGGATGGTGATATTCTAGTCTAGGATGATCATAATACAAAATAATGACGGACGTTATTATAGGTATTTTAATACGATCGATATTCAAAAATGTCGTTACCGGTGACTCTGTCTATTCCCGGCGTAACAGTGACCCGTAACGGTATTTTTGAATATCGTAAATACCTATAATAATAATAATAACGTCATTACTTTGTACAATGGGTATGGGGTTGACAGCATTGGCCGCACACACCCCTACCAGATCTGGCCAGAAGTAACCCCTTGTGTGCCAAAATTGTTTGGACAAAATTCTTGTTTTATGTAATTTTTTGGCATATTATCAACTTTATTTTAGACTGGAATTAAAGAAATGTTTCTTCCTAATAAAGTAATATTATTGTAATTATGAAAATATTCATATAAATTGGGTCCCCTTATTATATGAAACTCGTCTCTAGTCATGAAAGGGTTAATCACTGTGCTGTCATCATCGCTTAATTACGTCATAGCGACATAATGTATACCGTCTTCCTTTTGCACATTCGTATTGGTGGATTGTGTTTATTTCCACTCTTTATATGCAGCGCCCAGCCTTGCGGCCATGGAGGGATAAGAAATGGCTCTGTATAAAACAGTATATGGAGAGTGGTATATTTCACCAAAATAATTGATTTTGAAAGACGTCATTCAGTGATGGAAGAATGCTGTGAATCTACAACTGGTAAAGTTCCTAATTCGCGACAATTTCAATCTATGATATATACATACATACATACATACATACACACATACATACATACATACATACATACATACATACATACATACATACATACATACATACATACATACATACATACATACATACATACATACATACATACATACATACATACATACATACATACATACATACATACATACATACATACATACATACATACTGAAACCATAGCTCATAACAGTAAGCCTATTGATTAATAGGCCATAATAGGGCGCCCTCACACATCGATCAAAACCCTTTCACTGATAGAGCACTGAGGCGGGGAAACACGTCGTATATTGTGTCATCAACTCAGTTTGTGCCCCTAAGTTTTAATTAGTTAATTAATTAGTTAATTAATTAGTCGTTTAAATAGTTCTGTTGCTTGAACAAACTCAGTTTACGCGTGCTTTGGAGTAGTCTATGTGAAGTACTGCATGGCAGTTAGTGTAGCCACCACTCTAGTATCAAGATTAACTGCAATCTGATTAAAATCTGATGTTAGATAGGCTGGTTTTCCTGTATTTACCTTTATTCCATCGTTATTGCGTCTTTTACGTTAGTTTTTTTTTTTCTGGGCGAACGCCTTTCCAATAGCCTAAGAGAGAACATTTCTGATTGGGTGAGCTCTGCGCTCGCAAGGCGAGACTTACGCGTGAAATCCAAGTATATTGTGTCAGATGTTGGAAAGGCGTTCGCCCAGAAAAAAAAAAAACTAACGTAAAAGACGCAATAACGATGGAATAAAGGTAAATACAGGAAAACCAGCCTATCTAACATCAGATTTTAATCAGATTGGATTAACTGTAAACGACCCGATTACGTAAGAAATCTCTACTACGTAATCATTTGTTTTTAACAATGCCAGAAGACAATCATAGTGTTATAGAAAACATTCATCGCCGTTAAAATCATTTTAAAATATTTGAATCGAGGTTATTATGTAAGTATTTCCATTTGATTAAAAAGCTTATAAACTCAGCTCGTGCCACTTTAAAATATGTCGTGTCTCTCCATAATATTGTTTTCCCTGGGAACTCACTCTGTTTATGTATGCGGCATCTTCGTATTCGAAATTGCCAAAGGGGATCTAAAACGAAAAGGCCCGGATGTTAATAAACGTTTTGTATCACGCACATATACACAACTGTAACAGTTACTATATTAAACATGGTATCGGCTGATTGAGTTAGAATAGTAGAAAAAGGAAACGACGGCAGCAATATCTTGTGGCTTTCTTCTCAGGGTGAATCCCCCCGGGGGGGGGGGGGGCTATTCCCCTTTTATTATTACATTGTATTTGAGTATACGTATATGTGCCGCCCCATGGGATGCGTTTTCTAGCCCTTTAGTCTAAAATGGGGTCTGTTTTTTTCCTAAAACGGGGTCGCCGTCCACTTTGCATGCATTATTTTCAATTTTGCTTGGTCTAAAAGGTGGTCCGTTGTCCTTTACCAAATCATAACTGCGCCATTAATTGCCCCAAAATGTCGCCTATTAAGGGAAATGTATTTTGATCTAAAATTTCATCTTTTAAAAACCAAGAATGGGGTATTGGTTTTTGGTCAAAGTGGGTCTAAAATGGGGCCTGGGGTTTCCAGCACTGGCCACACACCCTTACACCAGAGTTAACCACTGGTACCACACCCAGGGGTGGATCCAGGCTTAATTATATACTTTTTATGCCTAGTTGTTATAACATATAACATATACACGAACCAATCTGTACATATGCTGTCATAGTATACTTGAGGAAACTTAGTGAAATATAGAATGTATACCTTACAAAGTCTAAATTTAGAATTGCGGAAACATTGTTCATACGTAAAAATAAAAATAAAATAAAAACTTTATAGAAAGTGAACACTGGGGGCGCTGTATTTAAAATACAACCAGAAACCTCTGCAGAAACCCAGCACCATATCTCACATTTGAAGTAAAGCCAGAGCTAATTGTATATAGTTTTTTTTTCAAGGTATATAAACTTCTACGTCTTATTACAAATGAACGAATGGGTAAGGAAAACTTGCCGTAATAGGTTGGATCACATGTCACATGTAGAGAGGTCATGACCCTGTTGGGTCACACATGTCAACGTGAACAGACGACGTATCGCGTAATCAACAACAACAGTGTGTGGATGCCAGGTTGGCCTTCTGAGCAACACAAATCAGTAGTTACATACAAAAGTTAATACTTAGAGTAAACAGGGATTGTGTAACGGTGTACTTTTGACGTCCTGACCCTGGTTCCGCGTAGTAACAAACTGTAGCCGTACTGCTAGTGCTACTACTGGGTACTTATATTGACATTACGATTTTTGTCACACAGAGTCACGTACACCGTACCGGGCACGTACAGTCTGCTAGGCTGCGATCATAATACCCAGACGCAAAATGGTGATCATCGACACAGCAGAACACATGAAAGGGACGAACGGGTTGCACCTGTTCCACTTTCCTACGTCGAATTGCTCTCAGAAGGTAAGACCGACCTGGGGATCCACCCTAGCTATACAGCAAATACACACACATGCAATTAATTTGCAGACGGTGTACACTGTAATCGCGATATGTCCCTCAGAACTCAGACCGCTAAAACTTAAAAGAAGTAGTCTGAGCTCAGAACGACCGAGTAAGGAGAAGGACTATGTCAGAATCGAGTCCCGAATTACACGTTACTCCGTTTGCAAGCAGGACTACTATAATATTATTAAGATATATAATGTCGCACAATATATAAACATATTATATTCAGACATGAGACAGTAACACCTATTCTTATAACTCCTTACGCATTAATAATGTCATAACAGATTATTTCTATTGTTAATTTTTAAAATTATTATTACTATTGTATTAATTTTATTTTATTATTTTTTTTTTTTTTTTTTTTCTTAATATATACTTTAGATTTATTTTATATTTCATTTTTTCCAGGTTTACAGTACCCTTTCTTATTAACATTGCTAATGATATTATCAATTAATTAATTAATCAATCAATCAATCAATGAATTTATAAAGGGCCAGTTTCTACTACGATGTAGATCTCGCCCTGAGGCGCTGTACAGTTAGAGCTCTGGAGAATAGATATCATATTATCGGGAATGAAATATACACTGAGCTTGATTCAAATTTAGGATCCTAACTGCAATCTTCATAACCAATCAAGTTATGTCAAATTAGATAATCTCAAGTTCAAACAATCTTTTATACTACCAATTCTATCTCTTCATAATTGACCAATCATATGAAGGTCAATACCAAATTCGCGCCAAATATGTATGGAATGTAGGAAAACCTATATAAACCCTTATTTCTGTGTGATCTGTAGGAGTTTTGTTAGATGTCAATAAAGTATGAGTAGCTGTTCTTACAGTACTTGGTTGTGTGTGGACATCATTCCTTTCCAGAACCTGTTTCTAAACAATCAACTTATCCCACATATATATATAAATATATATGATTGTGTAATTTCGTAGGTGCGGATTTGTATGGAGGAGAAAGGGTTACCATGGAGAAGTCATGTTATAAACCTTGGTAAAGGAGAACATACAACCAAAGAATTTACTCAAATCAACCCTAAAAATCTAGTACCCGTGTTAATTCATGATGGAGTAACAATCATTGAATCTAATGATATACTGGAATATCTTGATACGACTTTCCCAGATCCATGCCTTCAACCAAGGTAAGGTATCATACATCTTGAGATGCTTATGCTTAAGTTTAAGTGAAGATAATACTATTTAATTCATTTGAGCCACAATAATTGACGCTACTTACACAAAAATCATGCCAGTGTCTTCAAGGATTTGTATTGAAATTATATTATACAAACCTTCAATAATTCAATATGCATATAGGTATGTAGCAATGTAAGTATGGAGGAGGGGTTGTGATGGTTGGGGGGTAGAGCTAGGTGTAATTGGGGGTATTCTTGGAGTTATAGATAACTCCAAGGTCTCTCCAGGTTACCTATACTATACACAATAACGTAGGACATATTATGCAAGTAAAAGTAAAGTGAAAGGGTTAGTTACTCGTTTATGTCATAAGGATCTACTACAAAATGTCATTTTGAGAAAAAGGACAAAAAGATGTATTTTTGGCACTAGGCCCTTATGACGTTAAGTCAAACTTCAAAAACAACAACTTTTGATATTATTTTATTATTAGGGGTGAAGAAGAAGCCATGGCAAAATGGTTGACACTATCATCTGACATCCAACGACCACTCAAATATCTCACTTTTAACTTCATGTTTGGGAGAATGGCTGTAGCAAGTCGAGAATCGTTACACAGATTGTCACAGAATATTGAGAGCAGAGATTTGTACGAGTTTCATTTGTCATTCA
The DNA here is from genome assembly GCF_964340395.1 of Glandiceps talaboti. Taxonomy (NCBI): domain Eukaryota; kingdom Metazoa; phylum Hemichordata; class Enteropneusta; family Spengelidae; genus Glandiceps; species Glandiceps talaboti. The sequence continues at coordinate 13,949,210 of NC_135557.1, forward strand.
AAGAAGGGCACCCCATGGAATTACTACAAGAGAAGATAGAAGTTATTCATTGGTAAGTTAGTACCCTGCCATCATGTTATAATACATGTATGTTTTGTTATGTTACATTACTGTGCAGCATGTACCATTACAGTACGTTATGTTATGTTATTGATGTTGTGTTATATTATGTTGTAGTTTGTTATGGGTCTGGTATGGTATGTGTCATGTTACATGTATGTTATTTATATGTTATTTGATGTGTTATGTTATGGTTTGTTATGGGTATGATATGGTATGTGTCATGTTACATGTATGTTATATTATGTTATGTCACATAGCAATATGTTATTTGATGTGTTATGTTATGTTATGGTTTGTTATGGATATGGTATGATATGTGTCATGTTACATGTATGTTATATTATGTTATGTCACATAGCAATATGTTATGTGATGTGTTATATTATGTTATGGTTTGTTATGGATATGGTATGATATGTGTCATGTTACATGTATGTTATATGTTACATAAATGTTACATTTGACAGAAAATTGATTTGGCATTGGCAGTGTACTTTTTTAACATTTCCACGTTAAACTTGAGATATGCTAATATATTGTTTTCTTTCATAGTGCCTTTGAGGAACTTGAGAATTGCCTCAGTCAGAATGATTGGTTGGTTGGTGATAGTTTCAGCATAGCAGATATATCATGGATAGTCCATGTCCACAGGTTTAAAAAGATGAAATTTCCACTCACTAAGTATCAGAATGTTGAAGACTGGTACGAGAGAGTGAGGGCCAAGAGAAGTTTTCAACATGGAATGCTTGATTTTGAAAGTATGGGAGAGAACATTTATTTCCAGATGAAAACAAGTATGTATTTTATTTATTAATTTATGAATGATGTGGAAATGAAAAGACAAAACGTACATGTGTATTCACTCTTTGGAAATATTAAATACACATTATTAGGTTTATGTTGCAATCAAAAGCACAAAACCTGAAGAAAAAAAATTCAATTTATTTTTCAAAGAAAAGTTGATAATTTCTGTTATGCAATATTAACGAAATGTACGTATACATTTACAGATATCATATTATAGCATCTTTGGTATCGTTGGTGCTACATATGTAATAATAGATTGATTGATTGATTGATTGGTTGATTGATTGATTGATTGATTGATTGATTGAAAAACTAACTGACTGACTGACTGACTGACTGATTGATTGAGTTAGTGCCTGGCTGACTGACTGACTGATTGACTGACTGACTGACTGACTGACTGATTGATTGATTGATCTGTTGTTTCCTATACAGCGATCGATAATTTCCTTGGTCATGGAGTACAGGCAATAGAATGGAGTGTACAACCATCATGGACAAAGCCGTTATTAATGTTGGTACTCTTGTTGATGTCGTACATCTTCGTGACAAATGGCATCAACTTGTTTTTGATATCAGGTGAGAAAAACAATCAAATAATATATTGAATAATGAACATTTATTTACTAAAGTTCTGTACAATAGGCCTTTCCAAAATTTGCCATGGTGGCGCTCTACTTCCTGTCTGTGTGTACCTTGGGGGTATACATGGTATATGTTACTCAGTTAATCATAGCGCACACACTGCTGCTTTCCTTGATGTCTGAACAATACAAAAAACATCCCCAATTTACACTTCTACAGAATACCAAGGGACAAAGCTCTTACGAACCAGTACTATGAGGTGATGATACCCCAATTTGAGCGAAGGCGCTGTATTAGCTATTTCCTGTTTGCAGTCTGGAATGACCTATACAATTTGTAAAATAGTAAAGGTGACTCAAATTGGAATAATAATTTGGAATGTATTACGGTATATGTGTAGCATGTGGCTATTGAAAGAATTAAGGGAAATCCATCATGCAATGTCAGAGAATTTAATGAGAAATATAAAAGAGAAGCCAGGGAAGGAAAGCCTGATAATGAAATGCAACAAGTTTGTGAAACTATATAACTGAATTTTTAAAGTGCATAATTTGTTACCACATCCAAATTATAGGGTGGCAACCCCTGTAAATGGCATTGAATTATAGGGTGGCAACCCCTGTAAATGGCATTGATTGTTTCTTTTCAAAATAGCTGAGTCATACACTATATAATAAACTAAAGAGCGTATCAAAGGACCAGCATAATTCTCAGTAGTGTGACTTATTACTTATTGTTCTGTTGACAAACAGGGGAAGCAGTTTGCCTAGAAATTAACTGCTTTCCCAAACTCCCCAGAATGATTATTTTTGTAAATTTTAAAATTGGAAACCATATATTGGCTACATAATCAGGTAGGTAATCTGTCACAGTGAAGTGGATTTCATACTGAAGTAAGAAATCCCCACGATTTTGGCCAATGTGAATTAATCCTCAAAGAGCTCCACTTTATGGTAGTTGAATTGGAAAACTTATTAATAAGCAAGTGGATTAATATTCTAATCATGAACAATACAGCTAACACATGTCATTGTTTTTTGCTGATTTTTAACAAATTAGAACCATCCCTTCTGAAGCATTTACATTGTTCCCCTCATTCTAGTATGTCTCGTCTGTCCACCCCTATGGCACAAAATGGTACATTCTCATGAAACAACAAAGTTCAAAGGTCAGGAGTCTTGTCTGTTTGTCAGAGCTTTTGAGGTCATTCACACTAGGATGGACTATTGACTGGTAAAGAGATGACATCATCAGATTATAATCAGTCAATTCTTTTGACCTCAATCTGACCTTTGACCTTGATGAGAGCTGTAACATAGCCTACTTCAGTTTGGGTATAACACTGCTATGGTTATAGAGCTATTGTCTGAATGGTGAGGCAATTGTACGATGTTTTGTCTAAATGCAGATCTATTGAGAGTCACTGATCATTGTATAAATGTATTCTAACTATTTCATGACATAGCAGACACAATAGCCTGGGTCACATGTACGTATACTAGTACATTGTGTTGTGTATATTTTAGTGTAGTCTGGGTGCCAGTGTGGTCTCTATCAAACTAACCCACTGTGAATGGAGGTGTTAATCACAACTTAGAGTAATCATACTGTCAGTATAATTACTCCAAGATCATAATGATACTGTATATATGAGGAACTAGACTAGTTTTAGTGGGTAATTCTTAAACTTAGAAGTATTGAGTTGTCTACATTGAAAATCAAAACACATTGGTAAGGGTATCACCTCTGCATTAGAGTAGAATCAATACTCTAGTATCAGTAATAGTAATAGTTCTTGTTTTCACTTTATGTGATATAGATTTGCTTTTAGTTGATGTTGCTATGTAACCCCCACCCTCACCCCACAGCATACCACTACTGTACTTGGGTGCAATCAATACTATAGTAAATAGTATCAGTATTATAGTGTTGTTTTCACTTTATCAATTATGTGGTGTAGTTTTGCTTTTAATTGATTTTGCTATTTTACTTCCCACCCCCCACCCCCCCCTCCCACCCAACAAAATAAAATGTTTATAATGTTTATTGTATCTCATTAAAGGGGCACAGGCTGAGTTTGTAAGGTTTTTTACTTGGTTGGGTTAATAAAAATACTTATATAAAACTATGGTTAAACATTCTCGCAAACAAGAGCATTTTTTCCTTGCTGATGGAACGATTCAGCGTTGGCTGCTAAGACTTTCCGTAGAGGGCAGTGATGTATGACGATGGGCTAAAGTAATGAAGTATGATGTTTAAAATGATACTTTCATACTTTCTGAACATATTACAGCAACTCCACATGATAATTATCATAAAACATCACAGCAATTTCCAAGTACAAAGAACAGTATATGACATATTTTATTTTAAAAACCCACATACATGTAACTATACAGTTGTGCTACAATGCCGTTGGTGCCATTTTTTATACTATAATATAATTTCCACACGTATACCAAAATTATGTTTTCATCAGAGATGAATTAGTGGGAAAGTCAGTTACATTTTATTTATCTTCCACTCTTACCAAAAAAAATGTGAAAAGATATCAGACAGATGATCCAAACACCATAACACATTTGTACCTTTTGCCACAGTTTCTGTAACATACAGAGACTGTGATAGAGGCTGGACTGTGCATTTAGAGAGAGAAATTATTGCAGAACTTGGTTACAGTCTGACCAAATTAAATTTCCTGAACACCACATTTTATTGCTGACGTTTTATTTTTACATAAATTTTTTTTCAAATTACAGTCAGCCGACCAATTCTTCTTACACTACTAGCCATGGCGTTACTTATGACATTCAGGACATCGTACCATAATGCTCACTCCATGGCAAGGTATATCTACAATTCAGCTATCAAGTCTATGAAAGCTGTCATTATTACTGACTATGGAGGTAAAGAGGTGATGAAGATAAACCTAAAACAGCCACAACCCAGAGTGGTTGCCCCTGATGATATACTTATCAAAGTCAAGGCTGCATCAGTTAATCCCATTGATCTGAGAGTCAGAGGAGGTTATGGGAGAGTATTTTTGAAATATTTACGCAAGAAGGCAAAGGTAAGGATAATGTTTTTTTTATATTAATTAAAATGTAGTAGACCCATCATTGTTTTGATGCTTCTGTTAATCCCTACCGTCCCAACGTGTACTAAGTTGTCTACAAACAAATACCCCCCGCCCCTCTCCCCCCACCCCCACCCCTAGGGAGAAAGCGTATTACCACTGACAAATACTAAAGAATTGATGAAGCGTAAATGGCTATACCAATACTGGTGTGATGTTAGTGGTAATACATGTACAGATGCTTAAGGACTTCAGTTGCAGAAGATCACAAATTTTCAATGGTGGGTAAGAAATATTAGTTACGGGCCAGATCGATAAAATGACAGCTGCTAGAATGCTAATTGCTGGTAAATTCTATATTATAATGGGAACGAGAAGGGTAAACATGGGAGAACATCATCACAGGAACAGAAGACATGGTTTTACTTTTATCTATTCAGCATGTTAGCATGCTCAAATTGGCCGACTGAACATCTATGGTTTTGCTAAAAAGGTTTTTGATCATAAGGATTTAAATATACATGATGTCTAGCACTTATTATTATTTTATTCTTTTATTACACTGCAGGTCATTTCAAAAGAAAGTGATGAGTTTCCCATCATTCCTGGTAAAGACTGTTCTGGAGTCGTGACAGCTGTTGGGTCAGGGGTCACCAAGTTTAAAGTTGGTGATGAGGTCAGTATGTAAATTGATAAGGTCACTTCATCAGATATAAATCGTGTCATTTCAGTAGTGCTTAAACAATGATGTCATTTCAGAATCAAAGAATTGGAACTGATGAATTTTTTATATAAATTTACTAAAGTTACTAAAACTCAGAATTAAGTTATCAATCCAAAGTAGAGGAGACCAGAATTTTTTTTATCACAACAGAAAATAATATTATTACCAATTTGTGGGAGAACCCCTTCTCAGACTCCATTAGCAAAAGCTGAAAATATACATTGAGAATGAAAAAAGTACCACAGTTACCTGTAACATTACAAAGTCCTCTAAAGACTACTAAATTATCAAATCACTAAATATTTATTTTTCTCTGAATTACTTTGTATCAGGTATGGACCACATTCCCAGTTATTGCAATTCATGGCTCTATGGCAGAGTTTGTACTTTCTAAAGAAACCCATGTTGCTAGGAAACCAGCAAACATCAGTCACAGTGAAGCAGCATCTATTCCATACGTTGCCATGACAACCTGGAAAGCTTTGGTAGACATTGCAAAGTTGGGACCAGACAGTACTCAAGGGAAAAGGTAATTTTATTTGCCCATTATGTAATAATGTTAGCTTTTATACAGCACTTTCCCTGTGTGCTCAAAGCACTTTACAATTATCACCTCTGGCTCAGATCTATATCGGCACAACGGTCCTTTATACTTCCTCAACTCCCTGGGGAGCATACAATCCATTGTAGCCTCTATAAGCTCATAGGATTAAAGCATTCACATAGCAACCTCTATCCTACCAGGTCCCCACTTATACAGATGGGTTGACTCAGGCACAATAATGTTTCAAATCTTGCCCAAAGACCTTTGCCATTCAGAAACAACCGGCGGGGACTAGAACCTAAAACCTGCAAATTCCAGGCCGGCCACTTTATCCATCTGACCATCATGACTCATTTTGGTCTCTGTCACATAATTAATTTTGAGAGCCAATGCAGAGAATAATTTACTTTATTTAGAACCAAGACAGTCTTGTGAAAAGATTGACATAAACAGTTTGAGGAAAATCAGATTTCTTTGCACGATATTAAAATCAATACACCTGCTTGATAAGGTTTTGGTTATTGAAGTTATTTTATTTACTGTTGATTTTACTAAAGTTAGACATGAAAATGTCAACAACACAATTTATTTTTCATTCCTGTGCACAATTATATGTTTACCTTACCCTTAAGATGGCAGAGACTTTGCATGCAAAAGACTCCCTAGGCCAATGACTTGTCATGCAAAAGACTCCCTATGCCATAGACTTGTCATGCAAAAGACTCCCTAGTCCAAGGACTTTTTCCACTACAGAGTAGGATCTTCCCTACTCTACAATTATCAACTTTAACTTGAAAGGAATAATAAAACATACAATCAATCCTATTTTGTCTTTATCCACCCATTAGCATTACATATATTTTGTCAAATGAATATTAATTTACCCAGTTATGAGCTGAAAAGGTGAAAAATGTGCTTATGCAAATGACTACTAAACTTGTCTGCATATATGCAGATGTGGCCCCAGGAACCTGGAAGGGACTGTCCGCATAAAGTAAAGATAACAATAGGGAACTTGCAATCCAGACTGAGCATGCTCAGACGCAAAGAACTATGGGATTATCTGAGGTTATCGTATTACCTAATCTGGAGCTACCAATAAAGTAAACCTCCCACAATGGTGAGGGTGACTATGAATTGATCATTTATAGTTACAAACAATATAACATTATTGTTCATAATATTAATTGATTAGCATTTATTATCACTTTTCCCATGATGCAACATTCAACATGGCGGGTTTGCAAGTTCCCTATTCGGACAATATGGTTTGTCTGTTATTTGATTCATACAGTTGTTTGATAAAGTAAAATTATGAATCATTTAAAATGTTAAAAGGTAAATTTCTTACTTTTCAGAGTGTTGATCCATGCTGGTACAGGAGGAATAGGTTCCTTTGCCATTCAACTCATTAAAGCATGGGGTGGTCATGTGACAACCACATGTGGTACAGCTGGTATTCCCATGGTAACGGATCTAGGAGCTGATGAAATTGTTGACTATAAGAAGGAAAATTTTGAAACAAAGTTGTCAGACAAACCAAAGTAAGTTATTATTTGTTACTTATCTTTTAAATTTAGGCTAGTTTTCTTTCTGTGTGTCATTGGCTAGGATGTAAGTACTTGGTGACACGGTAGAAATACAAGAATTGTATTTTTGTTTTGTGTATTAATACTATATGTTATTATTATCGTCTATTTATTAATGTGACGATATGGATGAAGGTTAGATACTATTTTGTATTTTTTAAGCTATAAAACAATTTTATCATGGCTTCTTACTTGAAAAATCGATGTGAAACAACATTAACTAAATCTGTGAATACTCTGAGTGCCTTGTAATATACAGAAAGAAATTACATCCCATACACATATTAAGTCAGCTTGTTTGTGTGTATGTATGTATGTATGTATGTATGTATGTATGTATGTGTGTGTGTGTGTGCGTATGCATGCATGCATGCATGCATGCATGCATGTATGTATGTATGAATGTATGTATGTATGTATGTATGAATGTGTGTGTGTGTATGTATGTATGTATGTATGTATGTATGTATGTATGTATGTATGAGTGTGTGTGTGTGTGTATGTATGTATGTATGTATGTATGTATGTATGTATGAATGTATGAATGTATGTATGTATGTATGTATGTATGTGTGTGTGTATGTGTATGTATGTATGTATGTATGTACGTACGTATGTATGTATGTATGTATGTATGTGTATGTATGTATGTATGTATGTATGTGTGTGTGTGAGTGTGTGTGTGTGTGTGTGAGAGTTTGTGTGTGTATGTGTGTGAGTGAGTTTGTATGTGTGTGTGTGTGTATGTGTATGTGTATGTGTGTGAGTGTGAGTTTGTGTGTGTGTGTGTGTGTGTGTGTATGTGTGTTTGTGTGTGTGTTATTATTATCATCTATTTATTAGCATTTGAATAACATTAGTGACTTACTATTAATACTAATATTTGAGGTAGTAATTTGCCGTAGAAAGTCTACCAGTGTAAGAGACTTGAAACGTCAAAATTCTGATTCAGTTTATTCATTTAGAAAAGCAATTGTAGATGAAATTTTGCATAAATACTAGATACCAAATACATGTAGTGATACAGGTAATTGTACTTAAATACTGATTTATTTCATTACAGATTTGATGTGGTTTATGACACATTAGGACCAAAAGTACAGCCTGGAAGTTTGAATCTTCTTGCTAGAGGTGGAACGCTGGCTACCCTGATATCACCAGTAATGATGTACACAGACCAGTCTGGTTTTGTGGTTGGAGGCATTAGAGCCTTGAGTGCTTTGGCAACAATTGCTATACCTCAGGTAAGGAACACATTGTAAAATACATTGCTAAAGCTAAAAAAAAAATGTCTATAACGTTTGTTATTGTAGATACAATAACAAAGGGTTTACAAATTGATTAATTTTCTACATGATATTGAGTTACAAACACAGACTTTGTCAATGTTGTTTCAAATTGACTTTTCACGTAGGAAGCCATGTTAAAATTGTTTTATATCAAAATTCAAAATCCTAAAAATATATCTAATCCTTATCCATATGATTACTTTAATTAAAAGTGGCTGTCTTACAGCGATGTCAGCTTCCAATATAATTTTTAGAAAAGGACAGCAGTATTTTATTTGTGGTTAATTCACTATCTTCTTCCCACAGAGTCTTTTCCATGGTCGTACATTCTGTTGGGCATTTTGTGCACCCAATGGTAGTGCCTTAGAGACAATCACCCAGTTAGTGGAACAGGGAAAAGTAAGTAATACTCGTAGTAATAGTTACCACAACTGAATTCAAACAGTCAAAAACTGGAACAAAAAAGAACATGGCAACCATGACCAAACCCATGGCAACTGTGTTACTAGGCTTTCTTTATCAAAACATATATGAGTAATGGTAAAGTAGCCTAAAAATATTCAGAATAAGTAATCATTTCAATGCCCACGCAAAGGTCTACCATCAGTCATGTGATTTGTCACATGATGAATGACCTTCACAGTCAGGTGACACCATCATATGATGAATATCCACAGATTTTGTCTTAATATTCAGACGAAGTAACAGTAGCATCTAGCGTAAAAAAACAATTACCAAATCTAGAGGAGGAGATTATATGTTGATATTAAATTAAGGTATTTCATGTGTTAATAAATATGGGTTCAAGTAGGCCATAAAAATAACCATTCAGTACAGACATGTAATATTATTTGTAAGAGCTCTAGTCACCAAGTATGTAAGACCCCAAATACAGGAGAAGTGAGATCAGAACTGAGACTCTCAAAACAAAGAACCTGCTAAGTGAGACCGTGTTTGAGACTGCTTTTGAGACTTATATCAAATAGACTGTAATTGCAAGCAAACCTGAGATCGTCTTTGAGATGGGTAAATGGTAGCCTCACAGCCTAGTATTTCAGCTAGTGTAGCCCAGACAACTTACCCTTTAATTCAAACCTCAATCTGTTCAACTACACATATGTGTCTCGTTTCATATACTAAAGACGTCACTGTTGAATTGTTGTTGGATGCAATGCATGTGGTTTGTTTGTTTGTTTCAATTTGCATACGATTGGGCTGAGTGACGATGATTTGTGTCTGATAGTCATGTGCTGTGTTTAGCTAGCTGCATCCATTGGTCATTGAATTACATAAACAAATGCTACATATGATCAATTTTCAGACGGTTTCCATGACAACGAGTGGTGAGTTGTGTCTGTTTTCACTGGTAACGTAATCAAGCGTAACCAAATAATAAATCATTACTGTGTAAAATCTATGTGTTTTCTTTTCTCGTTTAATTTCACAATGGTTTGCAAAATGAACAAAATAGATGAAAATAGAAGAGTAATATCCTCAAAGATATTTACGAAATATGGCGACGTAAGTTACATATATGTAGCAATTAGCGGACAAATGTACAGTGTACGATACTACAGGTATCAATAGCAGCTCTATATAACTTATACATACTTCAGGTCGGAGATAGTATTTTATTTCTTTTAAGACGTCATTGCAAATGACAAATGTTTGATAACATATCGACTACTTAAAGCTGTGAGTGAATGATTCCTAATAAAATGTGGTCTTCTATACAAACGCACACAAAGCATAGTTTAACTTGTTTTATAGCGTTGATAGGTGAGCGTCCATACTTTTTTTTCGAGAGAAAAAGTCATATAACTGATCTTATTTGGTGATATGTTTTGCAAGCTTTTATAACTATTATCTTGTTATGACAGATGTAATTAATTCATTCCAGAAATTGCATTATTCAGATATACTGGTAATATATTTCAAAACGTTATCTTTAAGAGATGTACATATATTATTTTCTTAACAAGCTTAGATGTATTTGGAAAACTATATCTATTTACTTTGCTTAACTATTTTATCAAATTGTTAACACAGCTGTACATCTCAGCAATTTCATATCAGTGCAGGAGTTAAGCATCAGTTTTTCTTTATTTCAGATTGGTTTCACCGTGAGGGCGTCATATTGAAACGTTTTGCTGTGCAAATGTATTCTATTTGTGTCATTCCATCATTGCTTGAGGCGTTGATATTTGAAAAACAACAGAGAAACGGATTCGCATTTCTGTTAATATTGTATCATTATGTTGTTCAAATACAATGTGATTTATCCAATGGTCATCAATAACATTCATTTTATCAGAGATACAAAACAATTTAAAAAAAAAATAATAATGACTCAAATGATATAAATATCATTTTCCTACATTCAGAGAAATTTGCATTATCTATATCTTGTCCTTTATAGTTCAATCTCCACATGCGATGACTTCTGCAATGACTTCTGTTGCTGTCCGTTGTTTATTGTTTACATCATACGAGTCTCAAATCCAGTCTCAGATACAGTCTCACTTTGGACTTCCTTCAAAATGAGAGTCTCACACTCAGTCTTACTTATGGTTTACACGGGGTCTTATATACTCATTTGTAATTATATTTATTTGACTTCTGCTAGAAATACGCAATTGTGTCTCAATACAGTGCCCCTGTTATCCCGAGCACAATACTAGAAAACATTATTGTGATGCACAGAATACATGCACATTAGTCAATTTAACTACAGCAGGCAATAGTTCTTGGCAACAGTCTCTGCACACGCAGGCAGGATCACTGCACGTGCTATAGTCTATTTAAAGAAGGTCATGTGATTCAATTCTGACCAATGACAGCTTGTGTAAGAACATTGAGGTTTAATAACATGTCATAAATTAAACATCTTTATCTATATCTCGACAGATCAAACCAGTTGTTGAGAAGACCTTTCAAATGCAAGATGCAGATCTTGCCTTCAACCATGTGGCTGAGGGCCATTCACGTGGTAAAACAGTGGTAGTTATCGACGAATAATTGCTTTGACTCATGACTCTACAGAGAGTGACCATTCAAGTGGCAAAACAATGGTAGTTATTGATGAATAATTGCTTTGACTCGCGACTCATCAGAGAGTGACCATCAGAGACTGACCATTCATGTGGTAAAAAATTACTATTAATGAGTGATTTGCTTCTAACCAAATATCAGAGGATCAGTTAAAAAGTGAAACAGTAGTGGTTTTACTTTAAAGAATACACATTGAGATACCTTTTTATATGATATATGACAATTCTATGAGATTGTTGAAGACAAGGTAATTGTAGTAATATTATTTTAGGCTTTAAACAAAGAACTGCCCTCTATAAAGAGGATTATGGCTAATCTATGCAAATAGAGGAAATTCAAACTGCTGTACAGAGCACTAGCTTCTGGGTCTTGTTTTCAGCATTTTTTCTGTGCTCTGAGAAATACACAGGTCATGTATCGTGCACAAATTGTTTGTGAATGTCGTAGGATGGTAACTTGATACACAAATTAGTTGAAAAGCAATCTGTTTGTTTCAGAGAATGAAAAAAAAACTTTCAAAATGAGACGAATTCCTGCATTTCTGATATTTTGGTAGTTGTTTTGAATTGTAACATTTCAAATTGTTTGGATTCATGTACATCCCAATTTGAAATATTCACATTCACATTGTTATTTTGAAATAAAAACGTTCTGTAAAGAATAATAATAAAACAAATAATAATAATGTCGGTTTTTATATTATGTGTTCCCACTCTGTGCTCAAAGCGTTTTATGATTATTACTCCTGGCATGGATCTATGGCAGCACAACGGTTCTTTATACTTCGTCAACTCCCTGGGGAGCATACAATCCATTGCAGTCTTTATAAGTGCATAGAATTAAAGCATCCACATTCCAACCGCTATCCTACCAGGTCCCCAATTATATAGCTGGGTTGACTGAGGCACAATCTTGGTCATACAGGAACAAACGGCTGCAATGGAGTTCGAACCTGCAACCTGCAGATTCAAAGCTGGCCACTATAACCATTCGCCAATTATGACTCCACTAAGAATGAAAAGTGGCTTCTGAATTTATCCTTCCTCTCTTCTACAAAGTGCACACATTCTGTTATCTTAGAATTCAATATATTGGAACAACCGTTTTGCTAGGCAATGACAATGTTAAAACAGAAATATATGTACTCTTATTTCTAGGGGTAAAATGTGTTTCTATAGATCCATAGTATATTAGTATATCATGTTTATTTATTGATGACTTGAAGTCTATTGGGCTGGGCAACTCCTTGAGTTGCAAGTCAATGATAAATCAACTACTACTAGTACCGTAGCCTGTGGGGGGGGGAGGGGGCAAGGGGGGCAGCTGCCCCCCCCCCCTGAGATTTTGGAAAAAAGAAAGAAAAAACTACTTTTTGAATACATAGCGATGCTATTAAAATCGTTATTTACGTGACGATTCCTAGCATGCACGATTTAAATGGATAGTTCACTAAAGTGACTGTACACTGCTGACTCCTGGCTAATATGTATCTTATATCGCTATTGTACCCTGGCTTAACTTTGAATAAAAATGTGTCCAGTTAAAAATTGTAACTTATTGCAGCAAATTAAAAATTCTTTGTGCGGGAAAGTACAAAAGAAGTGCGCACATACACTGTGCATTTTCCGCGAGTAACAGTAGTCTTGAAAGTCTCCTTCATTTGAAGATAGCAAGTCGCAATTATAATGTCAGCGAGTGAAACTCAAAAAAAAAGACGGAAAAAGTCGTTCAACGTGAGGTCGCCTGCTATGCTGCATGCAGTGACTCCGAAGATGCGCTCGATCTCATTTACATCTTGTTCCTTATATTAAAACATTTCATACTGATAAAACGGCAGATCTCTTTTTGGAATATTTGGTGCCCCTGAAAAAATATTAAACTAGGTACGCAGTTTAAGATCCACTATTTGAAGATATTTCTTTCAATAATTGTGTTCGACGTTGTCTTTGGTTAAAATGTTGTTTGATATAATTATCTCATTTCACACTGGAACCAAATTAAACAACAAAGTACATTTTCAAATAATATTTAATGCATAGCATAATTGTTTCAATTCTGGTATTTTATTATGTCTATGGTTTGATATTTTATGCTTCTAAATGGCCTCCTACACTGTCTTATTTTCAATTTTTTTTCACCTTGTCTCCTTCCAATGCATCATTGTACCATATGATTTTATATCTCCACTGTAGTGTAGGTGACTGAAGGGGGTGGCTAAAATAATGCTTGAGTTTCAATTGGCGGGGCTTAACATTTTTTGAGAAGAGAGGGTTAGAGGAACTACACCATTTGTTTAACCGTAAATTGTGTACATTTCCTAACTGTAGCTATGCAGACAAATTGCATGAGATAGTATCAAGATGACTGAATAAGTTCTATCTAAACTCGACCTGAAATATTTTGCTATCATTATATATGGTTTGTTTTATCCTTGTCAAGCATTGTGAAAAAATGAAATCGACCTACTTACCCAATGTTATGGGTTAGGTTACCCGTTGACCAGCATTTTTTTTTCTGACCTCACATATGATATTTAATTGCGTATGCTAAAATATATATTAAGTAAATTGCATGCATATTTATGTAAATTAGCACTTTTCTAAATTTTAAATGCAAGATTGCACGAAGACAAAGTTCTGCCCCCCTTGGCAATTTGGTCAGGCTACGGCCCTACTACTACTACTACTACTACTACTACTACTACTACTACTACTACGCTATGCTATACTATGATGTTACTACCCAATATCACCTCTTCGTTCAATTCGTCGTATCACCATGAGTCTAATTTTGGCATCGTGACACGAGTCGTTAGCCGAGAGTCGCTTTTCCTGTTTTGAAAGATGTCTCAGTTTTGTCATGTGTAGCCATGTGCGATAACATCAACGTCGGAGATCGGCCACCATATTTGTTTATGTTCGAAATCATCGTGTCTGGTCCAATTAGAATGCCGTTTCTTAATAACGGTTAACATGAATATCATGACATTTAACGTCCCATATAGATTGTTTTTTTTATTGTTATAAGGTCACAGAGGTCACTACCATGAAATCAATATGGCCGCCACTCGCTGTTTATTTATGTGACGAGCTATCACCATTGCCTATCAAGAACGTTTCATTGTTTACAATTTGCATTTTCAGGGCGTAACATTATACTATGTTCATCACAACGTGGTTATTGTTCTCTGATTGCAGATCATTTGATGGGCTTCCATAGTAAATAATTGCATACATTTTAGCTGGTAGAACGACAGCTATTGTCCTATGTCACAGTTATTCTTTAGTAAATTGTTAACAATGTGTATCAGACTGCACTGTCGAAATATTTACCAAACGTGTGGTTTACTGAGCATATGTTTTGTTCAGAAAGATTACTAAGGGAAATAACACAGACATCAAATTTCAAATAAAGCCATATTTTTCCTGACGTTGTACATATACACATAGGTAATTGTTACTCTAGCAAATGTTCCAAATTAATATACCCAGAGTTAAATCTATATAACGTTCAGAGACATTTCACTTGGAAACGCTACAGAGGTGTACAAGGTAAGTAGTAGGGTAATCGTTATGTTTTAACAAAAAATGTGTGGTTCCGATTGCGCTCACTTTTAGAATAGGTGGGGTAGGTAGATTTTTTATGTTTATTTTTTTTAAATATTTTTTTTTCCATATGTGAGTGTCTAGTATTGTAGTTATGTTTTCCGTTGTTTTCCATATGGTTTCTGTGCCATTGGTTTCTTCTCATCAGATGTACAGCCATTACAGGTTGGAAGAACTGTTTTATATTGGCTTTTTAAGTCCACTTTTTCTTGCGAGACTTCACGATTTTCGCGATTTTGTTATCGAATACGTAAATAAAGGTTTATGGCTAGTGTGAAAAACTAGGTGGGATCGGGTAACTGGAACCAAACACATTTTTTATTATGCCTAAGGTAAAATTTTATTGAATAAGCTTATTCATCTAAAATAGAGAAAATTAGGATATTTATAAAATTAAATTTATTTAATGAGCAAATCCTATTACTTCATTAAGTTTGTGAAATAATTTTAAATGTGCCACTTAAGTTATACCCTGATAAATTACTACTTTTACGAGGATGTAATGTGTTGTTTTCAATCAAACCGTATAATAATTTGTGTATTTTTTTCTCTCTCTGAATCATATTTTGAACGTTTGCAATTTGTTATGCACAGACGGTTGAGACATGTATTGTGTAATGGTCTTTCAACAATAAATTATTTTTCTTTTTTTATGATTAATTTAGTCAGAATGTAATATTGTGATCAAGACTTGCAGCTGACTAAAATGTGATGAAAAAATATCTTGATCACGTTATATATTGTTAACAATTTCTACTCTTCATCAATTGATCACTTTGATATACTCTACATGAAATAAGTCATGTTACTTTTTATCAATTTTTCGCTCACTTTGTAAGTTCATTTTGTGGTAAGCAACCAGAGATGTACCAAATTTTTCCGTTTCCACGAATAAAATCACTCGTCCTTTATCTTTGTTTTTCAGTTAACCAACGACACTTAAAAAACGGGTAGAGATGGTGACATTAACGTTATATTCTTGTTGTAAATTGACGTGTCTCATATTGTGCCTATGTTCCTGTACACAAGGCTATTCTCGATACAAACGGGTTGGTAATATTTCTACTTAATATTAAGCTCCTGTATACTGTTATCTTTTCATGTCACTAATTACACTGAAATTGTATGTATGTATGCACGTATGTATGTATGTATGTATGTAAGCGTGCATGCATGTATGCTGGGGTATTCACAATGTCTGAGCTATTGCTCACCATTGATGTGAGTTTGTCTTCGTATTCAGGATGCAGCCACTAGAATTGTGAACAAGGCACGTACGTTGATAGGTTCCACTGACTATGCATACTCTGCAGACACCGAACCAGGGGCTGATCATTGGAAAAGTAACTACTTCTTGTTTGATGTTCTTACAAAAGCTGGTGTGAATGCACCGGAGGTATACCCATGGTATGTTCAATTTAATAACACTATATAGATTTTATACATGTTTATGTCAGTCGATTGGCAAGTAGGTATAACAATGTTTTGATAAGTAGGTCGGTTTAATAAATTTAAAATGTGTTATGCGTGAAAAAGTAAACATAGAAAAATAGCTAGGCAGATAACTACATATAAATTTCCAACATCAACAAGTGAGAATTTTAAAAGTAATTCACAGAGAGGAGAAATGAAGAGAGGTAGGTAGACCGACCCCGAGACAGACATACAGACAGACAGACAGACAGACAGACAGACACACAGACAGACACACATACATACATACATACATACATACATACATACATACATACAATGTACATACATACATACATACATACATACATACATACGTACGTACGTACGTACGTACGTACGTACATACATTGTACATATATACATACACATACAGAGAGACATGTAGACAGACAGACAGACAGATATATTTAATGCAATCGAAAAGTGGGATTTCTTAAAATAAGGCACAGAGAGAGAAAATAAGCCAGACAGACAGACAGACAGACAGACAGACAGACAGACAGACATACAGTCCGTCAGTCCGTCAGTCAGTCAGTCAGTCAGTCACAAAATACATATTTCTAACTAATGTACAAAAATTACTTTCATAATCTATAACATTAATTGACTTTAAAACAGGTTTTTACCAGGTGACTACCCCATCAGTGCTAAAACGTGGGAAGACGCCGGTCAAACAAAAGAAAGATGGGAGTACGTATCTGCCGATCCGTTACAGGCACGTCCAGGTGACGTCGTAGCGGGTACAGGCCGTCTTGGAATCGTTATTGAAAGTGGAGTCACTGTGCATGCCGCGAGGTACAGCGTTTTAAAAAACGACTGGGGATTCCGCCCCGATCAGAATGAACACGTGACATTTTGGCGTTATATTGGATAATAGGGATGACATCACCTTGTCTATGTATCGCCTATAAAACTGACAGATGGTATCACATTGCTCGATCATTTTTTCAAATACAGATGTTTTACCTGATATTGTATCGTTTGCTTACTTCAACTACATCCACTTTCATCAAATAATGTGTGTGACGTGGGCATGAGGGTGGGGACATATATAGTACAGTTAACGCGGTGAGAACAAAGTGTAAAAAAAAAGAAGAACTAATCAGTTTACCCTTATCCCCTAAAAAGTCAGTTTACGAATTTCATTACATAACCCATAACAACCAAAATAAAACGTTTTCTATATGTACCACAACCATTTATGGCATCCATATCAAGTGTAAAGTATACTGTTTCATTTGCTAATTGAACACATTAGAAAGGCCACATGCTAGGCTTGTAAATAAACCAATGTATGCTAAATCATTCTATGTATACGGTAAGAACAAAAAAAAAAAAAAAAAAAAAAAAAAAAAAAAAAAAAAAAGAACCTTGGCGTGATTACCATTTTTGAGATGTGTAATACATATTATCTACGGGATGTAAACTTAGCATAGACAAATAAATGGCATATAGTCATGTCAGCCGTATTGGAGCAACACCATGTCTTTTGATTGGTTTATCATTTATGCATTTAAATATCAACTAATATTTGTTCAAAATTATTATGTCATCTCTGCCTCTGCTGCCTCTACATGCATCGTCTGCCTGTCTTCTGCCTGTCTGTCTGTATCTGTCTGTATCACTATCAGTCTCTATGTAGCTGTCTGTCTGTCTGTCTGTCTGTCTGTCTGCCTGCCTGTCTCTCTCTCCCTCCCTCCCTCCCTCCCTCTCTCTCTCTCTCTCTCTCTCTCTCTCTCTCTCTCTCTCTCTCTCTCTCTCTCTCTCTCTCTCTCTCTCTCTCTCTCTCTCCCTCCACCCCCTCCCTGCGACATAAAGATATTTTGAAATGTAGATTTATGATATAGATACGCCATGAAAAATCATCAAATCTGTTTATGTCATTTCTAAACCCAATTTGCTTTATTTGGCTGAACTTGATCTATCACATTGAATTCGAACATACAGATATATACGTTTGGATGGTCACATCACCTACGCTCTTCTTTTTCTAACCCACACAACATCAGGTATCATGCTAGATTGAAGACGATAAACTTAACAAAACACAGAATGAATGTGTTTTACCTGCCATACATAAGAAGTATTTCCATTCCATCTAAAGGTGTTAATTATGGAGTATTTTGATTGTTGATGGGTGTTAAATATGAAGTATTCATTTTGAGTCACAAAGACTGGCAAGTGCTGAAGAAGATTACACTATAAATGTCAAGTACTTTGTTTTCATTTGATAGCTAACTGGGCTTCCTCATTACTTGCTATTATATGTTATTACATGAATACAACATGTTTTTCAATGCCAGGTTAGTACAGCGATATTCACACTGTAATGTTTTGAAAGAGTCCATTGTGAGTATGATATTCGATTTACCTCACATATCTTGAATATGACCTATCGCTATCAGTGTTACCTATTAAACCCACACTGTATGAAGATTTGACCAGACTACCCAACACTGCATGAACATTCAGACCACATTGTTACTCACCACTGTATGAGCACTTTGTCTACTGTTACTCACCACTGTATGAGCACTTTGTCTACTGTTACCCACCATTGTATGCACACTTTGATTAATGTTGCCAACCATTGTGTGAACACTCTGTTTAATGTTACCAACCATTGTGTGAACACTTTGTTTAATGTTGCCAACCATTGTGTGAACACTTTGACTAGTGTTACCAACCATTGTGTGAACAATTTGTCGAGTGTTGCCAACCATTGTATGAACACTTTGTCCAGTGTTGCCAACCATTGTATGAACACTTTGTCTAGTGTTACCAACCATTGTATGAACACTTTGTCCAGTGTTAACAACCATTGTGTACACACTTTGTCTAGTGTTACCAACCACTGCGTGAATACCTTGTTAATCTTGGACTCACCGATGCCTTCACATTTCATTACTGGAACAAGCCATTAAAGAAGCAAGTCCACTTGTTATCAAAGAGTACCAATATTTACACATGTGATGATGGGCTCTTACATAACACAAGTAAACAGTGTAGTTCACAGCGTAAGATCATTTCTAAGGAGTGGGTCAATTGAGGCAAACCTTATCTCCGTCTTATATCAGTTGTTATCAATTTATTAGGCTATTATAAGTAACACTACAAACAGCTTTAGAGATGCAAACAACTTTTATGACACCCGTTTTCGTCAGGCAAGCCCGCGGGTTTGTTGCACTTGGACCGTTAATGGCTTGTGAATGTCATGTTGTGGACTCTGACCTGCAAGAGTATACGGTTTGTCAAACATGAATAGAAAGAAATCGACATGAATGAGTTGACAAAAAGTAGTTATATTTTTATAGAATATTTTTAATGACGTATTTCGTGATATTTAAGTGTTTGAGTGCTCGTTCAGTCGATACTTGGGAAATATCAAAAAATGGTTTCATAAATCTAACCATCTCGTTATTTTCTCGCGTCTCTATATTGCCATAATTATAGTTCATATATTGTGTATTTAATGAAAGATACTCATTATAAAGAAGTTGGCATGTAGACTAAACAAATTAAAATGTGTTTCTGATAAGGCAAAAAATGTGCTGTTTTTGGTCAGCGCCTGCATCACTTAAATACCCACGCGTCATTTTTAGTACGTTTGTCCAGCCCATGCTGTCTGCAGATCCGGTGGGGGGGGGGCATAAAAACAACCCTACTTCAGTGACAACAACTGAATAGCCAATTATGAACAAACAAATGACATCTGCCCCACATACACACTTGCTCTAATGTACTAAATAAAGAGAACAGTAACTGCCATAAATGGTAGATTGAAAGACAGGTTTGTTGAAAAAAATCACGTCGTCGCACCACTTTGAACAAAATGTCCAGACAAAAAAACTATTTTTTTTGGCCTAAAATGGCCTCTGAAAATAGGGTAGGTGGGTCATATATTTTTGATTTTTTTAAATATATTGTTTCGACCTAAAAACAAACATCTCTGAAGAAAGAAAACAGGCTAGCGTGAAATTTTCTTCCCCCAGTGATGTCTATACATATTTTATCATATCTCTCACAGAAGGGGAATTCTGCTGACCGTCATCTTGTTTGTTTTTGGGGCGAAGCAGTTCCTTATCTTTTTGTTTTGTTTTAAATGTTTAAAAACATATTTAGGGTCGGAAGCTTTAACGAAGGTTGGTCGGGTTGTTTTTATTTAGATTTAGTTACGTTTACGTAATACAAACCAGAACGTTACTAACTTGTGAATCGAGTGTAATTAGCATAACTGTTAATGTTACTTAATATAAGTATGTTAAACACGAGTTGGTATGCACGTGACCAAATACGTCATTCAACATCAGGCCGGAAAACAAGTATAGTAATATATAGCTATTATTCAAATAGACTAAACAATCTGAGTTTCAACCAGATTGATTTTTATCTCTCGAGGGACAGCATCGGAAGCAAGTTTCAAAACTCTGTCAGACTCTGTGCGTATTTTACTGATACAGGAAAAAGGTAAAGTACACTTCTTTTTAGTTTATGAGTGTGTCTGTTACAACGTAGAGTTTGAGCAATTCTTGTCTGCCTTTAAACGTGTTGACGCTTTTGAAAGCAAAATATTTGTCTAATTTCTTTTAAAACTAGAATCGACGTTTGCGAAAACAGTTCAATGACTTGAGGTATTGGTGAGGAAATAGTCTATGTTGAAAGGGATACATACATAAAAACAGAATTCTCTTTAGGCCTAAGAAAATTGTGTGGTTCCGATTAACCTCAATTTTACAATACGAGGGATAGGTAGATTTTTAAATAATGTTTTCATGTGTGAGCGAGTGTCTAGTTCAGGTAGTTATCTGTTCCGTTGTTTTCCATATGGTCTCTGTCCTGTTGGGTTCTTCCCATCAGATGTACAGCCATTACAGATTGGAAGAACAGTTTTATATTGTCTTTTTTAATTGATGTCAGTTTCCGCCTCCTCCACATTTTAGCGATTATTTTCATTTTTTCTCGAATAGGTATACGTTTAGGGTTTAGGGTCGGCAGTGAAAAACTAGGTGGGGTTGGGTAACTGGAACCAAACATTTTTTTAAGCCTTATTGGCAAGTTAACTGCAGGCTGAATACTTATTATCAACAGCACCTATAAACATCCAAACGACATTGATTGTTTTGTTTGTTTTTGTAAAGTGTATATAATAATAGTATATAGCTATGATTATTTCTATGATTCAAGTAAAAAATGAAATAGCTATAAAAACTGCCCCAACATGTACAGATCTTAGGCTAGAACTATAATGTTGGGTTCTTATATAGCGCTTTCCCACGCTGTGCTCAAAGCGCTTTACAATTATTACCCCTGGCTCGGATCAGAACGGCACAACGGCCCTTTAGTCTTCCTGAACTCCCCGGGGAGCATACAATCCATTGCAGCCATTTAAGCGCATAGGATTAAAGTCTTCACATTGCAACATGCATCCCACCAGGTCCCCAATTATACAGCTGGGTTGACTAAGGCACAATTGTGGTTTAAATCTTGCCCAAGGACTTTAGTCACTCGGAAACAAACAGGGCTTGAACCTGCAACCTGTAGATTCAAAGCCGGTCACGCTAACCATTCACCCACCATGACTCCAAAGTACTATATGACACATGATATCTTTTTTTTTTACAATAAATCCCTTTTACTTAGATACACGAGGTGAGGTCTTGTATTGGCTTTGGAATCAACTCAGTCATGACATTATATATGCGGAGAACGTGTTATCATTTACATAATTGCTTTCATTATTTTATTACCAGAAGTTTGTGAATCCTTTTGAATCTACTGTCTTTTATACATTGTCTTCTGTTTGTAAATGTCATCAGTGCAAAAGTGTTTGATGTCAATAAATTTGTTATTAATTTCCGTTGTTGTACATTCACTTTAATGATTTATTTTAGAACTGATGTAATTTTGATGTTGGTTTGACACTAGTGGAGATGCTTGTCACCTATTTGTCCATTCCCTTTACAGGCTGTCTTTTGTATATTGTTTGTTTGTCGCTATGTTTTGGGTATATGTATGGTCTTTCTGCCCTCTTGTAGTTTATTGTACATGTTATTTTCATTTTTATTATTGTCTAATTTTGACTTGCCTGTGATGAAGCGTAATAAATGAGTAAATAAATAAATAAATAAACAAACAAACAAACAAACAAACAAACAAACAAACAAACACACAAACAAACAAACAAACAAACAAACAAACAAACAAACAAACAAACAAACAAACAAACAAACAAATAAACAAACAAACAAATAAATAAATAAATAAATAAATAAATAAATAAATAAATATGGAATCTGATAATAAATTCTTAAAACGTAGATAAAACAGATATAGGTCTTTAGTTGGATCTATGAGGCGTATGGAATCTGACAACAAATTCTTAAAACGTAGGTATAGGTCTTTAGTTGGTTCTGTAAGATATGTGGAATCGGACAATGAATTCTCAAAACATAGATAAACAGTTGTAGGTGTTTCTTTGGATCTATGAGATGTGTGGAATCTGACAATAAATTCTTAAAACGTAGATACAATGGATATAGGTCTTTACTTGGATCTATGACATGTACGGAATCTGAAAATGGTTTCCCTTAAAAAAAACTACAACTATTAACGAATATATACATTATTTTAATTTCAGTATATCAATAGATGCAGGCATGGGTAGATTGACATACTGGTGTATATTCACTGTCGTCGTTATGGTAACCATGGTCTCATGTCAGTCAGGCGATGATTCCGACTCCTACGACTCCAGCTATGAAGAGTCTGACATGATGGAAGCGTGCTATGATATATATACTGAGCGAAGACTTGACTCCTGTAGTGCTCAATCTGGTCAGCCTGTCTGTAACGCCACCATACTTCAGGATGTAGGTGAATTTGGAATAATGAGCTGCCATTGTGATGCTGATTGTTTAGCGATGGGAGACTGTTGCTATGACTACATAGAGTTATGTTTGGCTCCATCAAAAAATACTTCAACCCATAGTCCTCAGAACGTAGGGTATTCTGCTGTTAGTGACAAAGTCATGTACCAACCTATGGATGTTTGTGTACACACCGTATTTGGAGGTGTTACAATGAAACAAAACTGTCCTGAACATTGGGTTGATCATCACACCCGGTTCCAGTGTACATCTCCTATTACTCTTGAAGGTATGTATGTATGTATGTATGTATGTATGTATGTATGTATGTATGTATGTGTGTGTGTGTGTGTGTGTGTGTGTGTATGTATGTATGTATGTATGTATGTATGTATGTGTGTGTGTGTGTGTGTGTGTATGTATGTATGTATGTATGTATGTATGTATGTATGTATGTATGTATGTAATAAATAACTGTTGATGTGTACGTACGTACGTATGTATGTATATGTGTGTGTGTGCGTGCGAGCGTACGTTCGTGCGTGTATGAATGTATGTATGTTTGTATGTATGTATGTATGTATGTATGTATGTATGTATGTATGTATGTATGTATGCATATGTGTATGAATACATACGTACAGTAACTTACATAATTTTACTTGCGAACATAAGTGAATTAGAATGGATATGTAACTCATTTCCTGTTGTAGAAAATAATCATTTCGATAAAAGGCAAAAATTGATACAAACACGAACGATAAGAAAAAAATCATTCATTAAATAATTTCACTAACAGTGTGTTAAAACATTGTTCCTCTATATTGTGCTTTATAGAATACTCCCTACGAGTTGTACCCGTTACTGGTCCAGATGGTACAGTATTTCGAAATATATTCTGTGCAACCTGCAATGGTGTGACTGAACAAGATATGGAAATATGGCAAGCTTTATGGGTTTGTCAAATTTCTGATAATCTTCCGTACAACTTGTTCATTAGTGTAAGAAATTTGGACTTTAATCAGACTGTTAAGAGAGCTAATTCGAAATATGATTACAGACATTGTTATGTCAGACCTGTCCTCAAAGAGAACTCGATAGCAAATGTAAGATTGTGTACACTAAATATCATTGATAAATGTCCATCTTCAAATTCTACTGAAGAACCGCAACCAGGCGAACAAGAACTAGTTGCAGCAAAGTGTGCTTCGTATTATTCCTTGGTTGAAAAAGTTGATTACCTTGGACAAACAAAACAAATTTTCAAAAACGTACATTGTGCTCTTTGTAATGGCGTATATATAGATAAATGTGGATCAAGTGGAAATTTTGCAAATCCGAAACTAGCGTATAGTCTGAGCATAATGTTTGATATGCCAAATTTACACGAGGCACGAATAAAATTGCCATTTCCAATGGAAACAAGGAGTTCACAAACAGAATTGTGCCCTACTGAAAGTTTTTTTGATCCATTCTTGATGAACTGTATAGAGCTTCGTAGTCATAATAACAGATTCCACGAGAATAGACCGATCATAACTTTCGATGCAAATTCAACAGAATTGAACAAATCCCTGGCAAATTCGGTCAACTCGACTGACAACTACCGTGAGTTATTGACGCCATCAATCAATTCATCGAAAAGCATAATTTCTGCTTGCAATAATTCGGAAGTTTTACGTCTCAATGTTTCCGAGTATAAGATTGAGGATGATATGCTGGTGTATCATTTCAAAGGTATTACATATATAACTACTGACTTTGTTGTCTCCGTTCAACTATTTGCTTACGTTTGCATTCCAGAGCTCAGCGTCGCTGAAGCAAAAAAATGGTTAATTTGGCTTACTATAGCCTGTTCCTCATTATCTATTGTTTGTCTTCTTGCACATGTAATTATTTACTGTACAAGGAACGACATACATAACTTTCCAAGGAAACTGATTTTGAATCTTGTCGTCTCATTGTTAGTCGCACAGGGTCTCTTTCTAGCAGGTATGGGAGTAAATGAATATCCAAAGCTGTGTTTCCCATTGGCTGTTTCCCTTCACTACACCTGGCTAACATCTTTCTGTTGGATGGCAGTTATTAGCTTTGATATGTGTCGCACCTTTCGTTCCGTTAAGAAGTCATTATACGTGAGTCAAGGAAGAAAGTTTTTGATATTTTACTTAGTGATAGGTTGGGGTCTACCTGCCATGATAGTTGCGTTTTTAGTTGCTATAGATACATGTGAATGTATAGGCTTTAGGGTCGGGTATGGTGCTGACAACGTCTGTTGGATTCGTAATACAACAGCCCTGATAGCATTCTTCATTGTTCCCATCGGCATTATACTGATCTTTAACAGCATATGTGGTATCCTTGTCATCAAGGCCACGAGAAGTAACTCGACTAGTGTTAGACAGGGCAGTGTAGGGGGATGGCGAGGTCAGGTTATCCTATGTTTGAAGCTATTCATTATAATGGGTCTGTCGTGGTGCCTTGCCTTGATTGAAACCTTCATTGACAGTGTAGCACTGAGTTTCTTTGTCGTCTTGTTCAACTGTCTTCAGGGAGCTCTGATATTTGCAGCGTTTATGTTGAGCTCGCTACTGTAGTGGGGTAGGCAAACCGAACATAGCAACATGTCAGCAGACTGGTTAAATTGCTTTAAATGATGTAGATTATGTAAATAATTGCCATACTACCATGCAAATCCACATCCACTTAATACTAAACAAAACAAGTCTGTTCAAATGGTATAATGCTTGTACATTGTACATTTCAGTTAGGGATGAATGATGCTTTGATTTGTCATTCCATACGTTTTTATATGATTCCGTATCTTGAGAACATATGTACAACATTTTCATGATGATGATGACGACGACGACGACGACGATGATGATGACGATGATGATGATGATGATGATGGTGGTGGTGGTGGTGGTGGTGGTGGTGGTCATTGACAAGATGCATTTTTCTTTCTCTTGTGAAGAAGTTCACATATCGTAACGATGTAGATGTTGAGTAAAGTTATGCGTCTTCATCAAAACTTCGGTTTCTCTGTGTTTACCATAGTACCTGACTGTGTATGCTGCTATTGTGTTACTCAGTGGGGATGACTAGTCAGCTGTGACAATGATATCATATCCATTACTTCTAATGTTGCCTTGCTACGTGTACGTCCTCAGCAAAGTGTTCATTGTATTTGGAAAACCGTCGTAAAATACACTAATATAAATTGTATTCTCTGTATTTCAATGATGTTCAAATCCACAAGTTAAGGTTCCCTTTACAACAAGATATTAGACAAACAATGTTCACCAGCTTGGCAGATCAAATGAGCATAGTTTATAATCACAAGATAGATCTAGATCGAAAGCTCCGTGCTAAAAACGTTGAACAGCTTGTTCGGGTATAACCTATGTAAATCAACGCGACATTCGCTCTGGGATTTGAAATTAAAATAGTATTGGTGATGTTAAAATGCAGTTTGGAAGCTGTATCTTTTTTAAATTCTGTAATTTGATTTTTTAAATATTTAATCATATATTTATCGTACTATATATTAAATGTTTTCAATTTTTGTTCTGTTTTAATCATTTGACAGAAATGACTTAAAACAGGAATATTAAAACTGTATCGTAAGAATACAACTCAATTGATCTAAGCTATTGTATAATTTAAATACAAAGAATTATTTATACTGAAATATAATTGACATGCTTAAAATCATTGATCCAACTTTGACTAATATTCTTTAAGATCTTATTTCAAGTGTTTATTTTTTGTCAGTTTATGTGTTGCAGTACAGTTGTTGTTATCAATAAAGCAATATTATTTAACTTACTTATTGTCCTTGAAGACTGGTTGATCGGTAACACGGAGTGATTTAAAGGAGTGATGTTATGTTTGTGATTGCACATTTTATATAATAGTAATAATAGTAATTTTATTACATAACTGCATCATTAGAGAATACAGTAAGGTAAACAACAAAAATAATAATAACGATAAATGAATATATATATAATTGACACGGCAGATACTATATTCCATTCTACCCCTGATGAGTGAGGAATACGCACCTCACGAAACAGTTCTGTAGGGTCTATAGCATATAATTTGGTTCAAATTTTCAAAACCTGTATATATATATAATATATATATATATATATATATATATATATATATATATATATATATATATATATATATATATATATATATATATATATATATATATATATGACTCTATGTATCAGTTTTTCAAAAAAATGGTAAGCGGAATATGATATTGCGTAATATTTAAAAATTTAATTCAATTTAATTTAATTTCAATTTATTTGTATGGTAGGACGACTTTCAAGGCTTAAAACTTATGAATGTTCTGAATACGTCTTTCTCATTCTACCGTCACAAGTTTAGCCACGTGCACTGCAACATGTACAGATGGCGTGCTTTGATTGTTCGAGAAAGAATCTTTACTAATGTATACCCTTCAAGTTGTGAACTCTTCACACCTATGCAAACGAGGAAGTATGTCATTAAAGCCCCTTCTTAGGCCTAAAAAATATAATTGTTTCGTTCCGGTTACCCGACCCCACCTAGTTTTCTTTTGCTTCCGACCATAAACTTTTGTGTACGTTTTCGCGAAAAAAATAATAAAATCGCAGAAATTGAGAAGTCTCACTAGAAATAGAGGATGCGGAAACTGACATCAACTTAAAAGGATAACATAAAACTTCCAATCTGTAATGGATGTACATGATGTTAAGAAACCAACAACACAGAGACCGTACACTATACGAAAAGTCATATTTGACCATGTCCTTCCACCGGGGTAAATCTTGGGCAGAGGGAGCGGGGAGCGATCACCCGGGGGGTAAATTAAGTCAAAGGTGGAACTTCGTCTCATACTCACCACATTTACACATCCTCGAGGCCTCTGCTCAAGTTTCACCCAGGTGGAAAGACATGGTGAAATATGACTTTTCGTATAGTGTACGGTCTCTGTGTTGTTGGTTTCTTAACATCATGTACATCCATGACTTGATTGCACCCTGAACAGTTTTCAATAACGTTTTCATAAACATATTTGTCTAGCACAGTATGGTGCACTTTATCCAAACGATTGTGAGTCCCCCTGATTTCATCTTATTACTATACTACGCTACGTATCGATAAAATAGGCCTCTAATTGACATTTGCAACGTCTAATTATTGGAATTTTAATAATTTGCTATGAATATCAAATTCCAGTTACAACTATTGCTCTGCTTTCAAGTTCCTATGTAAGACTGATAGGTCATATTTGTGTACAATCTACGTGTGAAAATGTTTTGCTTAGATGAGTAATGATATTTCGTGAGATTTTTATACCAGGTACGGTAACTACTGTGAGAATTTCTTTTCGTCTTTTGAATCACGTCTCTACATATATGTCAACGTTTTATGGGTTTGTAGTTTTGATTAACAAAGTGCAGATCTCTTCGTTGTGGTGGATCTGTTGCCTTTTATTTGGTCAAACAAGTACAATCAGTCAAACCTGCGTGAATGGATACGTGTTTGGATTAATATGGTCTGTCTGTCTGTCTGTCTGTCTGTCTGTTTGTCTGTCTGTCTGTCTGTCTCTATCTCTCTCTCACTCACTCACTCACTCACTCACTCACATATTTCTTGATCTATGAGTACCGTGCAAACACTTGATCTTTATGAAAGTATTAAAGTTACAAGACCTATACATTTAATCACTCCGGATTTCCCTCCTCCTAATTTCCTTCTGTCGACCAATTCAAAAGTAGTAGCAATTGTTAATGCGCAAATTGGCTTTGTTCTGTTCTTACAGCAAGAATACGGTTTGAACACAGGGTTTAATAAAAAATATATAATGTTTAATGCATGCATTTTTTACAAGTACAATGTGTTTGTTGATATATAGGCAATTCAATTTGAAAAATATTAGTTTTTACCAAGTGCAATACATTCCTAGACTAGAACAACAAACCCCTCTTTCCCCCCCCCCCACCACTTCCCGTACATGTACACAGATGGCACGATTTGCTGATTGTTTTCGCTAATCTTCATGTTAATAACGTATCGATACTACTTCAGTGACTGAAGGTGTGAACTACTACGCTAACACAGGGCTTTGATTTGACTGTCAACAGTAATCTTGACTTTTAACTAGTATTGTCGCTTAAAGATAGTGTGAGTTGGACGTTCTATGAAGTCAAGACTCGTCAGTGTGTAACGCGCGTTCTGTATGTGCGTTGTACATGTTGGCTAATTAGATTGTATGTTAAAGGATTCGTATAATAATAATAATAATAATAATAATAATAATAATAATAATACTAATAATAATAATAATAATAATAATAATAATAATAATTTATTCCCACGTACAAAAAAAAAATGTGATACAGAACAGAACTAAATATCCTTATGTATATACATAAACGTGTTATTCGGGAAAAGGGTGTGGAAGTAGTTGTTACACAACTAATCAAGTCCTCCCCTCACAAAACATATGACACTTATCATTTAATTTTGCCCTGTTTCAATCAAGACTATTTAACGTGGTAGATGATACATGGAAATACACTGAAATTACAAAATAAATTAAACATGAGCTCTAGATCCCGAAACAACCAGACTGTAGACATTTTTTAAATTCCCGCTTAAACTCTGACCTGCATTGTATGTGCACACAATTAGTATTTAAATAAAACATTTCAGAATTTCTTTTAGGAATACGACAAAATGTAATCAGCGTCTGAATGCAGACTAGGATTTCATATTCGAGGAAAGTTAGAGATGACCCTTAGCAAGATTGATAGCAAGATTTCTTACTCTACTAATTACGTATTGTCGTAAAGATCATATTAAAACACCCACATATCTGGGGTGTTATTTCCTGTAAACTTGACGCGATGCTGACTTCAAACATTCAAGTTATTGTTCGATAAACAATGTGACGTATGACAGCAAAGGTGTTATCACAAATACTTATCACCTTTCATTTTCCATCAAATATGTCTCCATTCCCTCTTGTAAGCATGACACCCACGCTTTATACAATACATTAATTAGCCACAATGGTCTGCCCCCCCCCCCAACAAATTAGTGCTGTACGTTCACGTCGACGTTCACTTATCAACTTCGAATGCCGTACCACACCAGTATTACTTCCCTCTTGTAAGCATGTCATCTGGTATTTTACACAATATACCAATTAAGAGTATTAGGGTACCCAATTTATTATTTACTGTTCGAAAGCACCTTTAACAGCTTGGCATCATGACACCAATCTTTGAAATATGGTGGTTTATACTGAACAACAACATGGATTGAAAGCTATATGCTATATGTTCATTTCCACCCGGTCGTACTCGACGTACATACATACATACATACATACATACATACATACATACATACATACATACATACATACATACATACATACATACATACATACATACATGAATACATACACATACATACATACATACCCAACACACACACATACATACATACATACATACATACATACATACATACATACATACACATACATACATACATACATACATACATACATACATACATACATACATACATACATACATACATACACACATACATGCACACACACATACATACATACATACATACATACATACATACATACATACATACATACATACATACATACATACATACATACATACATACATACATACATACATACATACATACATACATACATAGTAGTTAGTAAAGTTGAAAAATTAGGCGATATATGTATAATTTGAAGTTTGAGGGAGCCAGGTGAGGTGGGTACGGGAGGGGAAATCCCCTCCCGCCCCTGGACTAAAATAATGCTTTTTGGTGCTATTTTAACATGCCAGTGTAGTAATAATGCACGAGTGAATGTCAACCCCCACCCCCTGGGGCAAATGCCCCACCCCTGGGGCAAGACATTCTGTAAAATCCCCACCTAAGACAAGTAAAACTCCCAACATTTCCCCCACCCCAATGGGTTGGGCATTCAAAAATTCTGACTGACACACAACCACTCTTTTACGTCCGTGAAAATGACTAGGGAGGTCAATGTGAGGCAATTGCCCCACCCCCTCGGGCATTGTTTCATGGCAAACACGGTCTTATCCGCCACATTTGTCCCGTATCGCCCGAGGTGGGGTCCCTCGGGCATTACATTGACTCGTGCATAATACTACTTGAAATTTGAGTAGCCACCCCTTTCACTCCCAAGTATTTGAGTGACCCCTCTATTCCTCTGACCCCCCCCCCCCCCCGGTCATAAATAATGACGGCTCCCTTACTGAGATGGTCGCTCTAGCTTTAGTCATTGGAGCTGGGGGAGTAGAGGGGCAGTTTGATATTCAACTCCAAAGCACCGGCCCCAGTCAGTTAAAAATGTCCTGTGCTGTGTCATGGCATGGTCAACATCACACCCTAGCGCCCTCAACGATACCTTTTTCCACAGGTCATTTAAGGTCAGAGTTCTGTTGTAGATAATGGCGGATTGAAAGGAAGGAACTGGGAAGAGACGTACTACTTCTTGAACTGCGGTAGGTCAGATGAATATATTTGGTCTATGTTCGGACCATGAACCCCTTTCGTTAGATGGCTGTAAAATATGTAATCACATCAACGGCGGCGTGCACGTGTTTGACTACCAGTATGCACCCGTCGGACGACGTGCGCAGCACCACTACTGAAAACGTGTGATCGGAGCATGTGGTCATGGAAGTATATCACACCTATGTAAGGTCAATAATTTAACCTTCCCAAGGGCATTGCTATTGCGAACTTGGTTTTGGACGATTTGTAGCCACATATAACAGAATATAAATACCACATGAGAACAATGCCAGACTACAGTACAACCATAATCTTAATAGATCTCCAAGATCTATGCTACAAAGTACAAAGGTCATATACTAAAATCACTCGCGTCTGTTTTGTTTACAACTAGCGTCAAACAGACCACGGCACAATGGTTTTCCAGTGCTTGAAATATGAACATTCCAAATTATCATTTGCCACGACCTTTTATCAATTATGCTTGAGGATGTATATAATTATATTATTCCCCAATATTTTACTTCATTCAGCCAGAAAATACTCGTGACCTAAAGGTTATCACGATCATCTGGCGACTCATAGTGACAAGGCCCCTTAACTTAGGTCACATACTTACCTTGGCTGAACAAAGAAAAATAAGGGGGAATGATATCTCTAATTGTCCTATTGATTCATGGAACCATGAACAATATATTCTCCATTAATTGACAATTTCTTGATGTTACTTTTCCCCTGCAGAAATTCATAAGTGACAACATGTTTGACAAGTAGCCAAGACACAAGATATCTCAAAGAAGATACATGGATGGTGGCATGCCAGGAAGTATGTAATATTGTCTTGGGCAAAATGAGAATTCTGACATTTACTGGTAGGGTGGGATCTCTTTTGAATATCACCAGGTCACTTTGCATTCGCAGAAAACCAACTAATACTTATAAACAAGGACAGAGATGTGTTAGCGTATGTGCTGCGTTGTTTTGTACCGCCAGACAGGGACGACACCATACTACATCATTATATAGTGAAAGACAGAGAGGACACCTTACTGCATCGCTATGTAGCGAAAGACAGCAGGAACAATGCTACAGTACTAAGTCAGATATCCATGAAAATTTGACTGATTCCTTCATTGATATACCGCTCAGTTGCGTCAAACAATTACACCAAGCTGAAACTGAGACTGATGTGTTTGGTCTTTTAGAGAGACGTACTAACCCTATGACCTGTTTTCTTGCATCAACTGCTGTTACTCAGCTTTGGCATATACAGAGAGAAAAACCTGTACATGGACGAAACATAGATGAACTCAACAATCATTGCACATACAAGGAACTTCTGAGTAATCTTGAGACAGATTTCAGTAAATGTGATAATAATTCACTAACAAGTGCTCTCTATTCACTGCTACATCTTGATGTTGATGGCAGCAGTGTGCTCATACAAAGACTGGTACAAGAAACACATAGAAGGATGCATAACTTTGAGTTATCAGATCTCGGAAAGTTCGCAAGCTGTTTGCGTTATTTAGGACTGTACAATAGCAGTACTGTTGGAGAAATAGCAGATATTCTGAAGGAAAGGCTGAATGAAATAACGGATGAAGATCTTCAATCATTTTCAACTCTCATGAATGCAGTCATGGATGTAAGCTCTAGAACTTTTCAGGAAGAATTAATGATCAAAGCTCTGCAGCTTCTTGAGTTCCAATGTCTGGAAGATGGTAATATAAGAAGAATCCTTTCGGCAGTGACGGGATGCCAAAATCCTAATATGGACCTTGTAAAACGATGTATGGATCTCCTGCAGGAAAAAATTACAGAATTTGACATTAAGTGGTTGTATAAACTATATCGTTCTTGTCGTGTCTTGGTGTATCACAACAACGACTTGAAGGAGAAATTTCTAGTCAGAGTGGAAGAACTGTTTAGTCAGTGTGATGACCTTGATGATTTATCAAAACTTTTTGAGATTGCAATTAACTATGGTCCGGGTGATCTTACTAGTAACATAGAAAATCGCGTGATTCATATATTACCAGACATGGCGCTTGCATCTTTAATACGATTATGTCGTGCTCTGAAGCAGTCAGCAAATAACTATTGGTCCAAACCTCTGATCGAAAACCTTGCTAAGGCTCTTCATAGGAAGCTACCTGAAGCTACAAAAAGCCAAGTCACCAAGATCAGTAAGCATGGTTTGTTACTACGAAATCTCACTCCTGCCTCGGTCAGTTTTATTCAAAATAAACTTTTAGAGGAATTGAGGGACACTATTAATCCACATGATGTTCCAAATCTACTTACTTCCCTGTCTCTGCTACCAGTTTCACTATTTGATTGTAGTGATTTAATTTTGAAGAAAGTGAAGAGTTCTCTTCACCAGTACGACTTTAAGGAACTACATAAAGCCACTAAAGCACTTCAAAGGATCCTAAATAATCGTTACATGGACCCACACATCATAAACAAGGCCAAGTTTCAAGAAATTATACAAGAGCTGAGTCTTCGGTCACTTGATTTACTTAAGACAACAAATGTTGGTCCAAAGAGGACATCCTTGAGTTCTGTGGATGGATGCTTTGATAACGAGTTTCTCGAATGGACAGAGTTACCGCAAGTTTGTAATTTCCTGTTCTACAACCGTTACCGCTTCTCAATCGTACTTGATAACATAGCGGAAATGTTGCCAAACTATTCAAAGAGGATGTCATTGTGCCAGCTTGACAGTGTAATCTCAGCATATTCTGGACTAAACTACCACCCTTCAAATGCTGATGTATTATATCAGGCATGCATACAGCAGTGTGTCGTCAATTTGCACCAGTCTCCAGACCCTTGTCTTATCGTCAGTGTGGCGCACCACCTAGCATTAGCACAGTACTTCCCAGAATCTATTCTGAGAACAATCTTCAGTTTGGAGTTTCTTAGGAGTCTGGATCAGATGATTGAAAGTAAGTAGTACAAATAATACCACGTTGCCCCCGACAACCATGACAATATGCAAATACAAGCTAAAGAACATTTAACATTTATTTCATTTCAAAAGCACTTCAGTTATTTAAAAAATATTCAAAAACACTGCACAATAAGTTAAAAAATACAATACAAAAAACAATAATATACATAAGGTAAAATTAGTAAAATAAAACAATTTCCAAAAAGAGGTTTTAAAAAACAAATACAAAGGGAAAATGAACTGTTAAAAGTTGTAAGAAAGTTTTTAAAAAGGTACGTCTTCAATCCTCTTTTAAATTGCTCCACGTCGTCTAAACATTTCAACACTTTTGGAATGGAATTCTACAATCTTGGCCCAAAGAGGGCAAAAGCCTTATCATTCAACTTATTAGAAAATCGTGAACTATAAGATGTGACTACTATTTGTTCTTAGCTTAAGGAAGTAGTTATATAATGGACATTGTTAAAACGGAAGAATACTTTGTGAATTCGCTATGTTAAATAAAAATTTGGATGTTAGATAAGTTGAAATATGTTGGTTTTACTTACTTTTGCTTATCAGTTCATATATCAGTAACTGGCATCGATCACATCTTAAGTGGAGGTGATGTACAAGCCTTGCTAGCAACTTCTGTAAACATGTTATTGACTGTTGTACTGCCTAGGTGTATCATAACATTTGAATTGTTAGTTGACATCATAGTTACTGCTCCATGCACTTCACATGTATTAATTAGGTGCATGTGAGAATAAGTCAACCTTCTTGTTCTATTTTGACCCTCTAGCATCAGGTAAAATGCTATAGCAGGTACTGAGAATAAGTCAACCTCCTTGTTCTATTTTGACCCTCTAGCATGAGGTAAAATGGTATTGCATGTACTGAGAATAAGTCAATCTTGTTCTATTTTGACCCTCTAGCATGAGGTAAAATGCTATTGCAGGTGCTGAGAATAAGTCAACCTTCTTGTTCTATTTTGACCCTCTAGCACGGGGTAAAATGCTATTACACATTTACAGGTACTGAGAATAAGTCAACCTTCTTGTTCTATTTTGACCCTCTAGCATGAGGTAAAATGCTATTGCAGATGCTGAGAATAAGTCAACCTTCTTGTTCTATTTTGACCCTCTAGCATGAGGTAAAATGCTATTACAGGTACTGAGAATAAGTCAACCTTCTTGTTCTATTTTGACCCTCTAGCATGAGGTAAATTTCTATTGAAGGTACTGAGAATAAGTCAACCTTCTTGTTCTATTTTGACCCTCTAGCATGAGGTAAATGCTATTGAAGGTACTGAGAATAAGTCAACCTTCTTGTTCTATTTTGACCCTCTAGCATGAGGTAAATTTCTATTGAAGGTACTGAGAATAAGTCAACCTTCTTGTTCTATTTTGACCCTCTAGCATGAGGTAAAATGCTATTGCAGGTGCTGAGAATAAGTCAACCTTCTTGTTCTATTTTGACCCTCTAGCACGAGGTAAAATGCTATTACACATTTACAGGTACTGAGAATAAGTCAACCTTCTTGTTCTTTTTTGATCCTCTAGCATGAGGTAAAATGGTATTGCATGAACTGAGAATAAGTCAACCTTGTTCTATTTTGACCCTCTAGCATGAGGTAAAATGCTATTGCAGATGCTGAGAATAAGTCAACCTTCTTGTTCTATTTTGACCCTCTAGCATGAGGTAAAATGCTATTACAGGTACTGAGAATAAGTCAACCTTCTTGTTCTATTTTGACCCTCTAGCATGAGGTAAAATGGTATTGCATGTACTGAGAATAAGTCAACCTTCTTGTTCTATTTTGACCCTCTAGCATGAGGTAAACTGCTATTACACATTTACAGGTACTGAGAATAAGTCAACCTTCTTGTTCTATTTTGACCCTCTAGCATGAGGTAAACTGCTATTACACATTTACAGGTACTGAGAATAAGTCAACCTTCTTGTTCTATTTTGACCCTCTAGCATGAGGTAAAATGCTATTACAGGTACTGAGAATTGTATATCAATACAAACTGTCAACAATACATTTAATGAAAGTTCCCCCCTAGCAAGGCTCATGCATCATGTCTGTGTAAGTTCAAAGTGATGTCAACTCTGTACTGATAAGTAAAAGTAAATGAAACCAACATTTAAGATCCAAGTTTTTTTTTTAAATGTAGTGAGTTCACAAGGTATCCTATTTCTGTACACTTATCCTTACAAAAAAGAGGTATGTAATAGTTCTACCATACCTTTTTGTTAAAGAGTTATGATTTTTTTAGTGAATGCA
Organism: Glandiceps talaboti; assembly: GCF_964340395.1. NCBI lineage: Eukaryota > Metazoa > Hemichordata > Enteropneusta > Spengelidae > Glandiceps > Glandiceps talaboti. The sequence goes on from NC_135557.1 coordinate 13,986,711, forward strand.
TTTGGCAGAATTTCATTATTAAATCATTGTTAATTTTGGGTCATAGATTTACCTGAAGGCTTTGGTAATAGCGTACAGCATAAATTACTGGAGTTGAACCGATGTGTCAAGTTAGAACGACCGGACATCAACGTGCCATGGCTTCATGACAGCTACATTGACATTGTACAGAGAGGTAAGGCACAAACAATTTTGTTTAATAGTATTCAATGATACACTTCCTAAAAAGAAGTAAAACCATTGATGTTTTGAGTTGATACAATGTATTATTACATATGTATCAGAGATTACTTATATATATAGTAATTTTATAAAAAAGTAGGGACGATCGCACAATGTCGCACAAGCTCAATAAGCGAACATCTTTCATTTAGGACAAAAAAACCTCGCCATCCCCCTAAACAAACTATCACAAGTGCAACATCACACATTTATATATGATGTAAACCATGATGAAAATTGTAGCAGTCACACCACTATGATCAATGCAGTGTAAAAACATGGTAAACACGAGGTTCCATACTTATGAACCTGTTTACTGAGATGATGGTAAACACATCAAAATAGTACCGTAAACCTAGCACTGGTTAGAAGTGCGAGAATGTAGAGCTTTCAATACAGCTATCGCATTGACGCCAGACCCCCTCTCCCCCCCCCCCCCCCCCCCTAAATGAGCAAATTTGATTGTTGAGCTTGTGTGACATTGTCTGATCATCCCTAAATCTGTTAGTTTTCTGACAGGAGAAATAAAGTTGCTTTGGGCTGTTTCACACTTAGTGTATCTTACAATTGTAATATTATTCATTTTTTAAGATTTACACCACCCCAGGAAATTTTTATGTAAATTTCAGGGTGTGGAGAGTCATTAATGATTTTACATCACCTTTGTAGTGCACGATAAATATTCATGTTTCGTTAAGTGTTTACCTTTAAACAATATAGTCATGAATATTCATGTTCTGCTATAAGGCCTTTCTAAAAATCGCCAATGATGGCGCGCTACTTCCTGTCTGTGTGTACCTAGGGGGTATACATGGTATAGGTTACTCGGTTAATCATAGCGCACACACTGCTGCTTTCCTTGATGTCTGAACAATACAAAAAAACATCCGTGATTGTTGTCTGTAGATTCCCATGAGCCAATTCTTGTACATGGCAAGGAGCTGCACTGAATGACCTGCACTGAATAAACAATGACAAAGGAACACTTATCATTATAATAATTTTATTTTTTTGACAATCGTGCATGATATAAGTAATGTAAAATCATGAAACGAGTCTCCAAAACCCAAAAGTTTACAAACATGATTTTAATTCCTGGAGTAGAGCTTGCTTTTAAACTTTGTTAAATTGAAAATTGAAGGAAATAAAACAAAGTCCCAAATTCATTCTTTTTATTTGTACACAGGTAAATACACAAAATCAGCTGTAGTGAAAGGTATTGGAGGATACTTATCCAGTGTCTTAGGGGGTCCTCAGTACCTCAGGAAAAGTGTCCTGACACCTTACCTGTACTCCCTAAGTGAGTATTAAAATTGCATTTAAGTACTTTTGTATTTAAAACTGTAATTGTCGTAATTTTCTTTTTCTGTAATAAATGGTGCAGAAATAGCTTTAATCTGTGAGAAATTTAGTACATCAGTGAGCTTAAGAAGGATATAATTATCATACAGCCTCTGACTTTGAAGTGCACAAATCAGGCTGCTTATTAAACATGATGCTAACTTATGGTTATCATGTTTATTAGACTAGGGACCCATTGCAACCCTATGATAAACACACTTAGACCATTCAGTTGATACCCATCAGAGTCATAATGGTGGTGTCCTGTAATTTGGAAAAAATCATGTCTAGTTTTATGGCTGAAATCCATCTTATAAAATCAAATTAGTCTGACTAGTTATATAAAGGCTCTCTCACGCACACTAGCCTGTCCAGGGCTGTATGTCATTTACATGATGTAATTTCATTTAATTAACAGGTTTTGAAGCCATTCTGTCATCAGATAACACCCCTCTGGTGTGTTCAGAGTATGGCAGTGTCTTAAATATGAAACACCACAACCCTGGCAACTCACAGTGGGGAGTACAGACAAAAGAACTACCTTCTGGAGCACAAAGGTAAGCAGTCTAAAAAACTGTGTTTCTGTCACAATAACGCACATCTATTAATTTTGTGGTGGTGCAAATATGAATGAGAATGTTCAAAATCAATATTTTTCCCTACTTAGCACACATTATGCTTGTGTAGGTATATATTACCTAAGGGTTTGTCCATACTCATCATGCAACTTGCAACAAGGTCCCCTTAGGCAGGGCTTGAAATTAGCTTTTTTATTTGGTAGTCCTAGTGGGTTTCCAATTTCAGAAAATGGAGACCTATGGTTTCATATTCCTGAACTGAAAACAGAGTTCCTGTATTGGAAATGTATGCATCATTAAAATACTTTTATGTCCATAAATCTTCCATCCTTTAAATCACCACTTATCAGTGGTAGATTGAGTGGGCTACCAGCTGCAAATTATGATAGTCCCATGACAAGAATTGGTAGTCTGTGGACATGGGACTACTGTTAATTTCAAGCCCTGTTAGGGCTCTCATATTATCCTTGGCTGAACATATTGGGAAAATATTGGGAATAGATTGGGAATAATGTTTGGGAAAATATTGGGAATAATACATTTATCTTTTTAGAGTATATGTAGGTATGTATGTGTATATATATTACTTACATACATTCGTATAGCCATCCATTCTCCCTATATTCTTACTACTATGCTTTATTTCAAAAGCTAAGGCCCCGGCCCATCGCACCAAAAATTTTACATTACAGTAGAGAAGAAAGAGAAAAATGAAGTGAATATCATTCTTCTAATAATCAACAAAAAAATACATAAAGGAAAAATAAGGCAGGAGAGAACATATACATTACATCTATGTTTGCTGAACAAAACTAGTCCGAGTGTTAAAAAATTGATGAACGAAAACTGATAGTTTGTACTGAACTACTTCATTTAGTAAGGAAAAACATTTTTAGCACAACTGAACTGAGGTTCAGTAGTGCTATAGGGATCGCCCGGCGTCTGGCTGTCTGTCTGTCTGTCTGTCTGTCTGTGTGTGTGTGTGTGTGTGTGTGTGTGTATGTGTGTAAACAACTTAAACTCAAAAACTGCTGAACCGATTGCCATGATATTTGGTGGGTCCATTACCTTGGGTGTCTAGTTGGGAAATTGGCGGTATTTTTCTTTCATGGGGTGAACGTTAATCCATGTTTCCTATATTTTTTCCCGAAGAGAGGTTTGTTTGCCATTTGGAGACTAGGAAGGGCGATTTTGTTGCCATGTTGCTGTGTTTGTACCATTTCTGCATAAAATAAAAGTGTTAGGGGTGTGATTTTCATTTCATTTAAATGTCGTTCAGCAAACGCAAATTTCAATTGTTTCCATAGTTACCTTTTTGTCAGGAGAATGCAGCCATAAATTAAATTGAAAAGAAACATACTGATAAGCTTCCTGAGTCCCCTTACAATTCTAAATCCGAGTGACACCCATTTGAATCACATGAATTGATAATTTATATTTCGTTTGTTGACAGGGTTGCCATTGACTACAGAGGAGCAAAAAGTTATTGTAGCAATGCGCATTATCCATTGGGTTCGCAGGAGATGAAACGACGTCATCTGGAAATTCTAGGATATCGATATGTGACGGTTAGTTTTGTTACACCATCTTTGTCAGGGTTTAAATGATTTAACACTTTATGGAGATATTGAAGTTATTAGAATATGCACTTTATATAATTCATAGCATTTAATGTAGTTAAACACACACATGTACATACATACATACATACATACATACATATATACATACATTCATACATACATACATACATACATACATACATACATATATACATATATACATACATACATACATACATATATACATACATTCATACATACATACATACATACACATGTACATACATACATACATACATACATATATACATACATTCATACATACATACATACATACATTCATACATACATACATACATACATACACATGTACATACACACTTGTACACATATACATACATACATACATACACACATACACACACACACACACACACACACACACACACACACTCATACATACCTACTCAGGCACATACCTTAATGTCCACCGACTAGCTACACTCACATACATACACATACACTTATTATAAATATCTATTTTCCAGATTCCTCACTTTGAGTGGAACTCAATGGTTCTATCATCTACAGAAGATTATGAAAACTACCTGAGAAATAAAATATTCCACCACAAATGATGAGAACTCAATATATTTACAATATTATAAACAAACTCACAACATTTTACTCAATTCTATAGATCATATATCATATTGATAATTTTCTTCTCTTTTGGCCTATCAAATATTTAGAACTGACAAGATTTTAAAGTGGCCATATGGATTGAGAATTTATTGTGGATTTTTAATTTCTAAAACAATTTTATAGTTTCCTTCTTGAAAAATCAATGTCACACAACATGTGCCAAGTCCTTGTTTGTAACTCAATAAATTGAAAAAAGATTAATAATGTTTGTTATTGTACGTACAATAAAAAACTTTTCACATGTTTTGCTTTAACTTTTTGCAATGTATTGAATTAAAATAAGACTTTGTCAGTATTGATTCACATTGATTTTTTCAAGTAGAAAGCCATGATAAAAATGTTTTACAAATTGAAAGTTCAAAGTAAATACCTAATCCTCGTCCATATGGCCACTTTAAAATTTGTAATATGTGAATTGAGTACATGGCTATCACACAGAGGAGAATGTACACTAGAAAGGTCTGTTGACTGTAAAACGAACTGAAGGTGTGCTGATTATCTGTACATTGGTACCTCTAGAGGGCACTGTTCATCAGAACGGTCTGGTGATGTCGTATATATTAATGAGATGAAGGTGTATTGCATTATGATACATGAAGCGGAATGAGTCGAGTCACTGACTTGAAATCTTCATGTCTCAAGCCTTGCTATTTCCTTCTTGAAGTCCTTAGGGACGAGTTTTACAATGATCGTGACCAAGTCAACACGGCTGTTGTAATGGGGACCTTGTAGGATGTAGGCTGTGGTGTGAAGGATGTATTAAAGTCGATGTATGTTACAAGACTGCAATGGATTGTTTACTGTCCAGGGAGTTGAAATATATAGGACTATTGTGCCAGAATAGGGCCAGGGGAAGTAACTGTATAAATCAAAGTTTGAAAAAACTGTTTTGGAAAGTGATAAAGAAAATTCAGAAAACATATTATAATGATTATTGTACTAGTGTTTGATGAAAGACATACTACCCTGGCAATCTAGGTTTCGGTTTACAACTAAAACATTGAGGGATCACCAAACAACTGTGCATATCATACACATTTTATGTTCCCTAAGAACAATTTAGTTAGATAAGAAAAAGGCTTCCTACAGACCACTCAATACAAGCATAAACAACACCACACTCCTGCTGACAAACAGGCACTGTGTGCGCACACACATATCACTTGTAACTTTGAATCAATACACTTGTATGTGTCAAAATCTAAGCCTGCAATGTGATGACTTTCAATAGCTTGTTTGTTCCAAGGACAATGTGTGTGTGTGTGTGTGTGTCTGTGTATCAGTTTGGGTTGGTTTACATAAAATGCGTATGATGCGCACAGTCGTGCGGCGATCCCTCGATTTTTTAGTTTTAGTTAAGGTGCACACAAACTAAAACTATTGTTGTTCAATGTGAAAGATTTACGTTAACGGATGATACCGGTGACTCTGTTTTGCGAATCTAATTACGCTTGTGATCAAGATCATGTGGACATTGGAAGTCCCCAAAATATACACTACAAGATCATGGAAGTATCAGAAAAACTACCTTGCTGTGAGTTTAAACAGACGTCATTCAATTGCTTTTGTCAACATGTTGTAACAAGACTTTCAGGTTGTGTCTAAGTAAACGGAGAACTAGATTGCCAGAGTAGTATATGTCAATAATGTAGACCTAGCTTGCCAGAGTAGTATGTGTCAATAATGTAGACCTAGCTTGCCAGAGTAGTATGTGTCAATAATGTAGACCTAGGTTGCCAGAGTAGTATGTGTCAATAACGTAGACCTAGCTTGCCAGAGTAGTATATATCAATACATTTACACCTACATGGATATAGAGACAAATGTAGCTTTGTCACTTTTCTGCTAAGCTAGTACGCTGATTTACAAAATGTATACAATTTATAAGCATGTCTTTTAGGAAAATGCAATAAAATTTCTGTTTACGAATTCTTGTCATTGTTGATGTTTGAAGTGTATGCAAGTAGCTTATATTATACTTCACATGGTTTTCACATTTGAGGGTGAACATATTTTCTGTTTTTTTTGTTTCTCCTTACTTTTTCATAGCAAATATGGGTCAGACAGCCGATTAAAAAAAAAGGAAAAATTAAAAAATCATCTTTATTTTTCTCTGCATCTCCTTTTTCTCCTCTCTATCTTCCTTTTATTGTATTCCTGGTAAACCCTTTCCCAGCTTCTCTACGCAATTGCCATGTTCTCAGCCCCCCCCCCCCCCCATTTGAATAACTTCCATGATGAAAGAAATACTCTGTTCATGAACAGCTATCATTGCCGCCATAACTGTAGATGATGTCAACAGTCCAACACTTGCTTATTCTGGCCAGAGAGGGCACTGTCCCCACGAAAAATATTAAGAATGGGCGAAAATAAAAATATGTTTGTATTTTGATGTCAGATCTGAAAATTTGGGTTGGTTGGGTCATGAGAAACCGACAATAAAATAGGGTCAAGCTAACCTGTGGAGAAAGGTAAAAACACAACTGAGAACAGGATGGTCTCAACAAAACTTAACTCAATTGGTTTCCAAAAGCTAGCTTTCACTCTGTTGACAGAGAATCATCAGGTCAGTAAGAGAAGACTTGCATGTGTTTTCCCTATGGAAACTTAGTTAGAGAGCCGCCATATTGGATAATAAAGCCGCCATATTGGATTTGCGCCCTCAACGACCAGGATATACATAACCAATGCAAAGCGGTATCTATATGATATTGCTTTTGTGAGAATACTTGAATAATTAGTAAGACCAGAAAACAATAGATCACAACAAAACCCTTGCAGAAATCATTAAAAAAAAAAAGACAAGTTTTCTTCTCAAAATATCGCTTTATTTTGACTGCTTAGGAAAAACTTTGTCAAATGAATGCTACGAATATGAAAAGTTATGATAACTACAAATATGACCTGAATTATTTACAAAGCAATCAATTGGATATCAGTTTTATCTACTCTCAATACAAATATTTTTTGTAATGGCAGGTATCCAAGAATGTTATTCTGGCACACTTCAAAGACTAATTTATACTGACACCTGTCCAAAATATTCTGGCACATGTCCAAGAATAATATTATTCTGGCGCCTGTCCAAGAATGTTATTGTGCCATATATCCATGAATAATATTTTGTCACATGTCCCAAGAATATTATTCTGGCACACATCCAAGAATATTATTCTGGCACCTGTCCAAGAATATTATTGTGCCATATAGCCATGAATATTATTTTGTCACATGTCCCAAGAATATCATTCTGGCACACATCCAAGAATATCATTCTGGCACATGTCCAAGAATGTTATTCTGCCATATATCCAAGAATATTGTGGTACATAGTCAAGAATTTAGTCAAGGGAGTTTCCAGAAATGCTGCTTCTCCCTAGTATATGATTTTACAGTTCTTATAGCCAATTACATAATTTTATTATAATTTGAACAGAATCCACTTTTTGGTAGCTACTTGACAAACCTTTTTTGACTATACTAAACTTTCAGCTCTTCCCCATATGATACAATTTCCCATTATCAATTGGCTACAAGCAGAATCCGAGTACATGATTATGGGAGACGGAACTGTCTAAATATCAAATAACATCTTAAAAGCACTGTACACAACACATTGCCTCACCTTTGAGGATCAAATGTGGACTGACTTGTGAAAATGGGTTGTAGCACTCAGTAAAAAGGTTGCCAATGAAATTACAGTGGCCATATGGATGAGAATTGGGTAGTTATTTTGGATTTTTGAAGTGGCCATATGGATGAGGATTGGGTATTTATAATGGATTTTTGTTTTATAAAACAATTTTATCGTGGCTTCCTACTTGAAAACTCAGTGTTAAACAACATATCTCAAGTCCTTATTTGTAACTCAATACATTGCAAACAATAAATGTGTAAAATGTTTGTTATTGTACGTACAATAATAAACTTTTTGCAGAATTTCTGCTTTTTTGCAACACATTGAGTTATAAACATGGACTTGGCATATGTTGTTTCACGTTGAATTTTCAAGTAGGAAACTATGATAAAATAGATTTATAAATTAAAAATCCAAAATAAACACCCAATCCTCATCCATATGACCACTTTAACAACCAGAAAAAAGCTAACATTTTATTGTAGCCCTCTAACAGACAAAATAATAAATTCTAGTTATCTACAGCTTTCAAGACAAATTCTGAATATTCACATTTAACAAATTCAGACATTTTTTTGTTAATTTTTTTTTTTCTTCAGTTTTACATATACATGACATTTTGATCTAATTTGACAACTACAAATTTTACGAAAAACGTGACATAAATATATATCCATCTTAAAAATTATTCCTTTAGAAATTATTTTTATCTTTGTAAAGGGAAAGAGAAGATGGTAGCCCATTCAAATGAATAAACAAGGTATTTGCATATTTGGATGTATGCAAATGATCATTTACATAATTGCTGCTGGCCAATGACAGCAGATCCCATGTTGTTTTGGTTCACCACTTACGAAGTGTACAATGCATTTATGCAAATGATCATCATTTACACAATTGCTGCTGGCCAATGACAGCAAATCCCATGTTGTCTTTGGTCCACAATTACTAAGTGTACATGCATTTATGCAAATGACCCCTAATTTACATAATTATGCTGGCCAATCACACAGCAAATGCTGTATTTTGGGGACTCACCAAAATGTGTATTTTTATGTTTGTATAATCATACTTTACATAATTAATGCTGGCCAATGACAGCAAACCTTGGTCATCCAATCAAAATGTGTCTTTTGTAAATAACCTTGTGTTTATACTGGACAGATATAAATAAATGCAACTAGCATGCTAGACAGAACTGTGACTAAAAACAAAGACTTGAGTTAATGTGCATCAAAGTTATATACAGGGAACAAATGAACAGATTAAGAATTTTATCAGATTTTCACACATTTACAGTTGTGAAATTCAACACATTCCAATTATGACGTTTAATGAAGGAAACATTTATTTTTTCAAAAACAATAGACCAACCATGTGATATCTGAGTTTAAGTAGAAAGTCTAGAGTCAAGTTTATAACAAAGCAAAATTTTTCTGAAAACTTGCCACTTTTCAAATATATTGATTCTATAGTTTTACACTACATCTCTTTTGAATTTTGTGAATTTTAGTGAATATGTTTGTCTCCAATCTCAACCAATTCATTTTAGTTGATATTTTGAAGATGATACACCAAACTGTGAACACTTCCTGCTGTACCAATGATGACATATATAAGTCAAACTGGTCTTTTTCCTCTCAAAAATGACTGTAGCCAAGTGGATACTAAACGTTATAGAAATGCTACACTCTTGCAATAGGTTGTTGTAAAAATCAGTTTTAACATATAGGTACTTACACATACACAGGGATGTAGATAACGGCCGGCAGCCGGTGAAATCAGCCACCTACTACATAATTTCTAGCCGGCTACTTTTTCATGAATATGTGTATTGAAATACTTGTATCAATTTCTATATATCCATTATTGGGCATATATGGACTCGCTTAGTAGCTATCACAACTACTGACATCAGGCTGTGGATAAATAGAACACGTTACAAACAGGGAAAGTAAACAAATGAATTGGATTAATAACGCTTGACACAGCAGGTTGGAACAGTAGAGGCTTGTATTACATTTCATTGTTTTGATAATGACAATTTCATGGCTTCTTTATGCGTGCATAAAATGCCAGGGAACTTCTACTTTGTTTGCAAACATGAACTATTATGTAAAGAGGTCATACAGCTGTTCTTATCAAATAATGAAATGTAATACAAGTCTCTGTACTTCCAACATACTGTGCCAAGTGAAGTTAATCCAATTCAGTTGTCTACTTTCCTTGTTTGTAACAGGTTCTGTTTGTCCATGGTCTGATGTCGACAGTTGTATACACCTACTTTGACAATGTTACCTTATACTTTGAAAATCAGTTACACTCCTGCATATACTTTCAGCCTGAATGATATATACATACAAAGTTGAAAACAATTTAATAACTTGTTATCGGGCTTACCCTCATTTCCTTTGGTATATATACGTGTAATTCTGACGTAGCTCAGTTTGTAAAAATGTGTGTTATAAATGATATTTCATGAGTATTGAAGAATGCAAAAAAATAGCTTAATTATACATTATGCAAATATATAGACTTGCATTCACATAACTGATAGCTGTGAATTATACTACAAAGGTACAAGGGAAGTTACCCAAAGCAGGAGTAATGCCTCCCAGAAACAGCGCCCTCTATGCTGTGACAATGGCTAATGACAACACAAGGTTCAAGAGGTATTGATGTAATGAAAAGTTACATGAGTTGTAAATGCATGGCTTGTTTCTTTAGTATGGGTCCCCTTCTTGGGAAAATAGTACATCTGACTTCCTGTTGACAAAGTAAACAACTACCAAGGAAACCAGCAAAACAATGGCACCAATTGACAACAAGACAGTCTGGAAGACAAAAGAAGAGAGATAAAGTATAACTAGAATGCCTGTAACCATGGATATCATAAGTCTCAGTAAACAAGTCGTTGATAATGACATAGCCCCAGCTATGATTGGGTTTTAAGGAACTGGCAGTTTATGTTGTCATTTTCAAACCTGGTTAATGTGTTTGGCCTCATATGGTTGTTTTTGATATCACTACTCTGTTCAAGCATGTCTGAGTTATGGCTTTGGACATGAAAACTGTGCCAACAAAATCGCTGCCAGGCAGCCATATCGGATTGTATCATGATGAAAATGGATATGCACATGTATGTCATAGAACACTGTCCTAATACTAACTTTGAATGAGATCTGTTCAAGCATGTCTGAGTTATGGCTTTGGACAGGGAAAATTCGCAAACAAAATGGTTGCCAGGCAGCCATATTGGATCGTATCACGACAACAATGAATTTGCACATGTATGTCATAGAACACTGTCCTAATATCAACTTTGAATGAGAGCTGTTCAAGCATGTCTGAGTTATGGCTTTGGACAGGGAAAATTAGCAAACAAAATGGCTGCCATGCGGCCATATTGGATCGTATCACAACAGCAATAAATATGCACATGTATGTCATAGAACACTGTCCTAATACCAATTTAGAATGAGATCTGTTCAAACGTGTCTGAGTTATGACTTTAGACATAGAATATTTGCAAACAAAATGGCTGCTAGGCAGCCATATTGGATCGTATCACAATGAAAATGGATATCCATATGTATGTCATAGAACACTGTCCTAATACCAACTTTGAATGAGATCTGTTCAAGCATGTCTGAGTTATGGCTTTGAACATGGAAAATTCGCAAACAAAATGGCTGCTAGACGTATCATGAACAAATTTATGTGCATATGTATGCCATTGTATGTTGCCCCTGTACCAAGTTTGAAAAAAATCGGTCCTGGCATCTCCAAGAAATGGCTCTGGATGGACGGACAGACGGAACCCAATCCATAAATCCCCGTCCCGGACTTCGTCCAGCGAGGACTAATAAGCAATCAGCGAACATACATACATACATACATACATACATACATACATACATACATACATCCATCCATCCATCCATCCATACACACTTATACACACAGATACACACAAACATACAAATACACACACATAAATACATATTCACTACCTCAGACTATGTTGCTTTTTCTACCTGTCTCCCTCCCCTGTCTCAACTGTCAGTCTGTCTGTCTGTCTGTCTCTCACTCTCTCACTCTCTCTCTCTCTCTCTCTCTCTCTCTCTCTCTCTCTCTCTCTCTCTCTCTCTCTTTCTCTTTCTCCATACATTTACCTCTTGAGCTCTGCTTGTAACGTAAAACATCCTGGCAGAGTAAGATGCCCAACTACTTTCTGTCCATGTAGAGTATTCAGTAGATGCCCAGTCATCAATAACAAAGGCAGGTGACTGTGCAGGTGTCCTGTATGTAAAACTCTTCCAGCATGTCCCGTTGCCATGCTGACCAGCTATCCAATTGTACTTATAGATCTATATATTAATAAATAAACGAATTATTGGTTTTACAGTGCATGATCTGATGTTAGCTAATATTTTCCCTGAGAATGAATCATTACTGCAAAACCAGAAATACTGCAGTGTTAACACTGGACTAGCCTTGTGTTAACATTTGATTGGTGTACACATTAAGCCTTTCAGGTGTTAATACATACTTGTGAGGAGATCCCCTGTGTTAGCACTGAGCTAACCTGTTGTTAGCATAGGACTGGTGTAGGCATTAACCTTTTCCAGATGTTAACACATACTGGAGCTAGTGCCCTCCCCTGTGTTAGTACAGAGCTGGCCTGTGTTAACATAGGACTGGTGCAGACAATAACCCCAGCAGTTGTTAACACAAACATGTACTGTGAGGGGTTAGTGGTATTCCTTGCGTTAACACTGAGCTAAACTTGTGTTAACATAGGACTGGTGTACGCATTAACTCTTCCAGTTGTTAACACATACATGTACTGTGAGGTGTTAGTGCTATCCCCTGTGTTAGAACTGAGCTAGCCTGTTGTTAGCATGCTTGGAAAGAGAAGCTTCAGCTGTAGTGTATTATTCATACAGTAAGTGCAACTTATCTGTCAAGTATCTACAAAGTTAGCTTTACACACATTACTGTAACTATCAAAATCTTACTACAACCCATTTCAAATTACCATTCACTGGCTCTGTTTGATACATACCATGCAGAAACCAATCAGAAACTGTACATGTTACACTTCAAGATAGCAAGACTGAATGAACACAGCGCCACCATGCAGATGCAAAAACATTAGCACCTACATGACAGCGTCTGCAGTACATTTCATAATATACAAAATGTAGCAAGAAATTGCGATCTCGTTTTCTGAGAATATAAAATGTGTGTATGCAGTTGCATAGTGGTTTCTGCATGGTTGTATCAAAGCGCCAGTGAATGGTAACATGACATGGGCTGTAATTAATAATTTACCTGATCATTTGAGTTAGGATTTTTGCAATCCTTTTTGTCTGATACTGTGATTTCTTCTCCCACGAAATATGCCACTAGCTTTTCAATGATGAGGGTGATACGGTTTACGGTTGTGTCTCTGTACACACCAACATATCGCTGGTATGGTATATTAGCTGTTATAAAAACAAAGGAATTAGAAGAACTTGTTAAATGAGGGCACTGTACAATGAGAATAAATTGCTAATATAAGAACTGCAAGGAATGCATCTTTGTGAGTATGCAGTTTACTGTTGACTACATGCTTAAATGGTACCATAGATATAGCGGTGGTAAAAACAAAAGAATAACAATAATGGGTTAATGAGGGCGCTGTTCACTCAGCCACATATACTGTACCTGTTTCATGTGTTTGTGGTTGCCAAACTTTGTAGGCAAACATATCACAGTAAACTCTTGTAAATTTTAAACAATGAAAGAGAATTAGACAATGAGGGGATGGTACAATCAATATATGATAAATTTGCCCCTAGCTTTTTAACAACATTGGTATTATAGTTAAAGTTTGAGCTCATAACACCTCAAAGTTTTCTCAAAATCTGCTTAAAATAATACATTTTTTTAAGGGTACTCACATAATTGTTTGGAATTCTCAACAGACATAACAGTTCTCAGCAGTGTACAGTTTGGTCGGTACAAGAAACAATACAATAACTGGTTAGTCTGGGAGAAAAAAAAAAAATTAAACATATTTTTTTAGTTATTAATATTATTTCATTTATTTACCAACTAAACTGACAAAACAATAATTAAACAAAATATGTACAATCCAAAGTTGTGTTATCCTGGGTCATATTCTATCGTATTTGGACTTTAAAATTTTTTTTTTTTATAAAAAGAGTTGCATTGTTTTTAGCTATGTATGTCAACGGTGTACATTTTGATAGCTAATCTGCTATAAAATACTAACATATTGTAAAGGTGTGGGTTAAAATGAACAGGGTTCTACAGCTCGTTTCATGTTACCGTTTACTGGCTTTGTTCTACACAACCTCACAGAAACCAATAAGAAACTGCATATTCTACACTGCGATAGCAAAATGGCAATTTCTTGCTACAGTTTGTCTATTATGAAATAAACCAATTGAACACACTGCAATTAATTAGACATGTGGGTGCCAATGTTTTGATGTTGCATTTAATGCCTCCATGGTGGCTCGCATTAGTTCATTCCATGTACACAAAATGTTGCAAGAAACTTTATTTATTCAATCTTGCTGTCTTAAGTATACATGTAGTATGTACAGTTTCTTATTGCTTCTGCATGGTTGTATCAAACAGAGCCAGTGAACACTAACTTGAAACGAGCTGTACATGTATCTGGAGGTATGGCTTCTTGTTACAATTTTGACCACGATGGCATAGAATGTACAACTGCATAATACAACATATCTGTACCGATTATAAAGTGGTTGATCAACAGATAAAACAAAGTTAAATTCTATCAAAACAGAGTCAGTACTTACAACATGGAGGTCTGCTAGTGGTATATCAGTAATTGTACCATCTGGTGTAGTCAGCTTAACAAGAGACTGGGCCAACACAGAGGTAACATTGTTCAAGACCTGTAGAAATATAACCAGTATGGTGATGATGATGACGAAGATGATGATGATGATGATGATGATGATGATGATGATGATGATGATGATGATGATGACGATGATGATGACAAAAAACTTGTACCTCTCCCATATTTAGATTATTTCATAATCCTGGCATTGACTCACACACAACATTTTACATGTATTTTAAAAACATTAAATTATAGCATTGGTACAGACAAAAAACTTCAGTGCTCTATTTGTGAAATAAAAGTACTGGTGAGTTCCAGTGAATTCTGATGTAGTTTTCAGAAAAGGCGTGAGTTCCAATATAAATTTAAATTCACTTTTAGGAAGAGAAGTGGAGCGTTTTAGAACATTTTGTTGTATCAAGAATTTCCTACCCTGGTGAATGCATTGGCAAGTTTCAGGTATTCATCATTACATTACCCACAGTGATTATTCAGCATCCGTCACCAGAAGACAAACTGAACACAAGTAACTTCTTCTGTACATTAATTTTATATAACTTATTGAGTTCATACTTCACATACCTTAGCCAGTGGTGATATATACTCCTCAGTCTTATTATCATAGTCAGCATCTAATAACTCTGGCAAATCAAACCGACTTTGATAATATCTGATAATAGACAATGAAAAGTTAAACAGGATTTGTTAATTTTATCAAACCAACTTTGATAATATCTGATAATAGACAATGAAAAGTTAAACAGGATTTGTTAATTTTATCAAACCGACTTTGATAATATCTGATAATAGACAATGAAAAGTTACACAAGATTTGTTAATTTTATCAAACGGACTTTGATAATATCTGATAATAGACGATGAAAAGTTACACAAGATTTGTTAATTTTATCAAACGGACTTTGATAATATCTGATAATAGACGATGAAAAGTTACACAAGATTTGTTAATTTTATGAAACGGACTTTGATAATATCTGATAATAGACGATGAAAAGTTACACAAGATTTGTTAATTTTATCAAACGGACTTTGATAATATCTGATAATAGACAATGAAAAGTTACACAAGATTTGTTAATTTTATGAAACGGACTTTGATAATATCTGATAATAGACGATGAAAAGTTACACAAGATTTGTTAATTTTATCAAACCAACTTTGATAATATCTGATAATAGACAAGACAATTGGTTAACTTTATCAGACCAACTTTGATAAGTAATATCTGCTAATAGACGATCAAAAGAAAAAGAGACAAGATGTTTTACACCGAAGGGAATAAGCACAAAGGAGACATGAATGCTCATTCTGCAACCATGAATATATTATTTCTACTGGCGCTCATGATGTAATAGCCCATAGCAAACTGGGCTAAAAATTAACTGTTTTCTTTAGTAGTCCTAGCGGGCTACCAGTTTCAGAAAGTGGTAGCCCAAGGATGGTGACCAATAGTCCTATATTCCTGAACTGAAAACAGAGTTCCTCTATTGGAATATGTGTGTTGTTTTAAAATACTTTTGTGTCCATAAACTTCTATCCTTGCATAATCAGTGGTAGCCTGAGTGGGCTACCAGCTGCACATTATGGAAGTCCTATGACAAGAATTGGTAGTCTATGGACATGGAACTACTGTTAATTTTGAGCACTGCATGCAAAGATACCCTATAAAGGCACAAGATCAACTTGATGTTTCTCTGAAATCACAAGTAATTGTAAGTGATGTAAAATCATAAAATGACTCTCCAGAAACCCTAGTTTATGACAATGTCCTTATTTCCTGGAGTGGTGCTTCTCTTTAACATGTCAAAAATATTCATCTTGTATGTGCATTGTTCTTGTGAGTAAAAAGATACCTTATAAAGGCAAAAAATTCAACCAGATCTTTTTTTCTAAAATCGCAAGTAATTGTATGTGATGTAAAATTATGAAATGACTCTCCAGAACACATAGTTTATGAAAATGACTTCATTTCTTGGAGTGGTGTTCTCTTTAAAGCACACCCTTCAGGGGTGGTAAAAGACATAGAAGCAAATCTACAAAGCATGGAAGTCTCAGTGGCAAATAAGGGGCTAACACTATGCTTTCTCATACTCGTACTCTTAGCTGGAAGAATACTAGACTGCATTTTCAAAACACGACCTCTTTTCAGAAATATTTGACAGTTGTACATGTACCTGTTTTTGAATTCCTTTTCATGATCGGTGATAACGACACCACCAATATTCTCTTTCCTGAGAAACCTCTGGAATGATGCCGGTGGTAGGGGTTGATCAGCCGGGGCTGTACTTGCATCTATCCCATGATCCTTTGCTGCTGAATTCAATGCCTTGATGATACTCTCAGTCTACAGTAAATAACAAGGTCACATGATTTGCAAATTAATTATTGGCAATTTGCCAGAAATTACTGGCACTGTGCCAGAGAACATTACCATATCATTTACACTGAATTCTTGTACTACTTTTTCTAATTTCAAGAATTTTATTAACATCAGTTTACCCTAGAATAATAAAAGGGAAAATATTTTCACAGAAAGTCTCTTAATTTGTAGACAAGTCTTTGTAGCAGACACAGCCCCCCCCCCCCCTCAAATACATTATTCTACATGTATGTGACTGAATACAAGAAAACTTGCATGTGATTATATGGAGTTAGACACTTGAATGAAATTGCTATGTACTAAAATTTTTGAGTTATGAAGTAATGTAGTGAGTTTTGACTACAAATATGGCTGCCATTCAGTAATAATTGATATATTTTGCCAGCATACTTGTCTTTCTTGTTTGAAGTATTTTCATCTGAGACAGGCATCTGTCTTATTTGCAGTTTAGAAACCAAAAGATATAGTAACTAAATAACAGTGTGTTTGTAAATGCTAGTAGGGAGATAAAATCTACATAAATCCCCCCCCCCCCCCACCGTGTGTTTTATCATAGTTTATAACAAAACTCATCATGCAATTCATGCAAATTTATGTAAATTTTATCTGATTATACCCACTCTGTCATTATATTTCCCAAACTCTTTAAAAAAAACTGAAACACAAACAATAATTTTCTGTTGGGAGATTGATTTATCCATTATCATTTTTTGTGACTTTATTCAGGGAGTCTTTATTCAGGGGAGATATAGCAGGTAATTCAAACCTACCTGATTTTTAACACTGGGATCCCTACCCTGGGTAACTGGATCACTATGTAACCACATTTGGCTAGCGTTCATCAAACCAAGTTGACGTAGTTCAAGAAACATGCTGATATGATCAAGATTAATGGTAGCAGGTTGGATCTTTGAGTCCTCTAATGTAAGCGGGAATTTTCCTTGCTCCATGTCAAACACTGCTCTGGATGAGCCTATGTAGTCCCAGGATTCCTACAAATGAAAATTCCAGGAAATATTGATTACTACATATGTACCAGTGATTGCTTGCACTGTGTGACTGGTGGGCATGGATACTGGTATTTTCACTGCAGTGCAATACCGAAAATATTACTGCATACCTGCATGCAAATGATATGCAAATGAGGATGCGATGGTTTGCTACACACAGAATCGCATGATCACGCTGTGCGATTTTTGTGGAAATTTGCCATTTCAGATAAACATATGTAATAATAACAGAACCCCATACCAAGTGGGGGTGGGGGGGGGGGTATTTGCACATGTACTTGTAGTGTTTTCTGCTGCAGTTTCACATGTGCTACGCTCGAGAAAGTATTGGTGCAGAGAACAGTAAAAGCACTTGTAAAAAGTACCCCGAGTACGCCACACTTGCCCTTGTGCATCATGCGGTTCTGTCATATTATGTGGGTAGTCAGGGGTATTTGCATCCATTATTGCAGCGTCTTTTGCTACATTTTCACTCGCTACTGTCATGAAAACACTTATGTACCAGTAACAACTTGCTCCATTATGTGTGCATACTATTGGTATTTACACTGCAGTGTATAACACAGAAACTATTATTACATACCTGTATGCAAATGATATGCAAATATATACAACCACTCAAAAACATGTGATTGCAGAGTTTCCTTTCCATGGAATTTGTTTCAGATAATATATATAGCAATAACAGAACCCCATGCCACACGAGTGATAGTGTGGGTACTCAGGGATATTTCCATTCATGTTGCACTTTCAATCACTGCGCTCATGAAATCGCAGTTGTAGAGAACAGAAAAGTGACAAACACTCATTCATATATGCCACACTGGCACACATCATGGAGTCATGATGGGTGAATGGTTAGCGTGACCGGCTTGGAATCTACAGGTTGCAGGTTCGAGCCCCGTCGCTGCCTGCTGTTTGTTTCTGAGTGGCTAAAGTCCTTGGGCAAGATTTGAACCACGACTATGCCTCAGTCAACCCAGCTGTATAACTGGGGACCTGGTAGGATGTAGGTTGCAATGTGAAGGCTTTAATCCTATGCGCTTAAATGGCTGCAATGGATTGTATGCTCCCCGGGGAGTTGAGGAAGACTAAAGGGCCATTGTGCTGTTCTGATCCGAGCCAGGGGTAATAATTGTAAAGCGCTTTGAGCACGGAGTGGGAAAGCGCTATATAAGAAACCAACATTATTATTATTATTATTCTACTTTTTTTTTCTGTGTTTGCAGAGCATAATTTAATAATAGTAGTATGAGTAATAGTAGTGAGTACCCACACTATCACTCGTGTGGCATGGGGTTCTGTTATTGCTATATATATTATCTGAAACAAATTCCATGGAAAGGAAACTCTGCAATCACATGTTTTTGAGTGGTTGTATATATAGTACCTGTAAATATTTTAGTAATTTTTTTTACATGGGAATTGAATTATTAAGTTATGATTGATATGAATACATTGTACTTTATTCCTGCCCTCATAATGAACTTACCCCTTGGAAAAAAGTAAACATGATATTCTTCATCACTTGTTTGGTTTCCAATGGCAACCTACTTAGTGTTTCAACCACTGATAACAGAGTAACAAATCCTGTGATGTCATTCTCAGCTCCAGGTGCAGGTGTCAGATCGTAGAAGAGGGAATCGCTGTCTAACTGTATGGTTAAAATGAAAAGATTTTGTTATGGGTGATAATAATTTCTAGCTAATCAAATCCTTCCAGCCATCAGTTATTGGCTTAGATTGTGTCACATGGTATGGACTAGTGACCCATGATGACCTCAATTTGCATACAGTGGGGCACTATTCACATTAACTTTTCCTTAGGGCACTGCACTGTTCATCATGGAGTACAGGAGTCCCAACAGTGATTTGCATCGACTTTGTAAGAATAGGCGTCACAATTGCAAATCTTATTGCCTGGCCTTATTTGGGCACTAGTTCAATGTTATGTAGTGCTCAACTATTTATTTCCACTCTGCTTTCAACCTTGGGGAAATAGTTGCTACAAAAAAAATCACTTGGGGCAATTCACAACGCAAAGCTTTGGGGACAAATTGATGAATAAAAATAAAAAATATAAAAAAAAAATATAAAAAAAAATAAAAAAAAATAAAAAAATAGATAAATATGCAGGGCTATAAATGTGGAAACCAATTGTCTTACCTTCGCTGCGACCACAATAAGTGAATCATTGACAAGTGGTGTGGATTTATTGGTAGGTTTCAGGAAACTAATAACATTATGATCACCCATTGGATCACAGTAGCCAACTGATGATGAAAGAAACATATACATTTGTTTTAGTAGCCAGTCAAATAAAATTTTAAGGAGCACACATAAATTACACTTTTCTAATTTGTCTTACTAGTGTTTGGTTCCAGTTACCTGACCCAGCCTAGTTTTTTTATGCCGATCTTAAACTTTTTTTAAACATATTCGAAGTCTTGCAAGAAATAGTGGATGCGGAAACTGACATCAACTTAAAAAGACAATGTAAAACTATTCTTCCAATCTGTAATGGCTGTAGATCTGATGGATGTGAAAAAACAATAACACAGTGACCACATGGAAAACATGGAATACATGGTGGTATACTGTTCCATAAGACTAATTCTGTATATTTTGCCTGAAATAAACGTATCTAATAACCAACATTTCTAAACATTCTCTAAAGGCAAGAGACAAGTACATTGTACTTACATGCTTCCATGTTGGTTAGCCTTGTACTTCTTCTCATACAAGTGACTGTGTCTTTAGCTCCATGCATTCTATCACTCAGTTCTACAGCACATAATGGATAGTTTCTAGCCTTGCCATAATTTATCGGATCATTACGATCACGATAACACTGTAAAATAAACATTTACAATTTCTATTCTCAGATTTGGATCATTACGATCACGATAACACTGTAAAATAATCATTTACAATTTCTATTCTCAGATTTGGATCATTACGATCACCGATAACACTGGAAAATAAACATTTACAATTTCTATTCTCGGATTTGGATCATTACGATCACGATAACACTGGAAAATAAACATTTACAATTTCTATTCTCGGATTTGGATCATTACGATCACTGATAACACTGTAAAATTAACATTTACAATTTCTATTCTCAGATTTGGATCATTACAAATACGATAACACTGTAAAATAAACATTTACAATTTCTATTCTCAGATTTGGATCATTACGATCACGATAACACTGTAAAATTAACATTTACAATTTCTATTCTCAGATTTGGATCATTACGATCATGATAACACTGTAAAATAATCATTTACAATTTCTATTCTCAGATTTGGATCATTACGATCACGATAACACTGTAAAATAAACATTTACAATTTCTATTCTCAGATTTGGATCATTACAACTATTAAAGATAACACTGTTTTCAAATGCATGGTCATAGGAGTTTGTAATCTTATGTATTACATTAAGCTTTTTCCTCCAAACACAATTATCAAGTAATTAAACTTTGTGTTGGCAAAATAAACCTAATGTAATGCACATGGTGACACTGTCATACAAACATTTTTAATCAATTGGCAATGATACACCATTTTTCATGCCATATCCAACATTTTTTATACAATTTTATAAACCCAGAAATAAAAAGTAAAATCAAGCAGCACTTTGGAGATTAATTGTTCATAAAAATACATAATCTTTTGGAGGTATGGTGCATCTTTCCTCACATAATTTTAGTGTAATTTTGGCGGGAACATCAATAAACTATAAAAATCTGTGAAACAGTAGACTTAATCAACATATACCTACAGCCCAAAACAAAAACACTCTCCAGTGAGGTATCATAACTTGCAGTGTTCTCCCCTGGGTAGATTGCAATGACTGTGGCTAATTTGCATAATAATTTCCATGCCAACAACATTGCAATTTGCATAATCATTTGCATAATGGTCCACTTGTAATATGCATGTCATGATAGTGTTAGGATCGTGGTTTCTCTATCATTGGAAGAACAACGAGCTTACCTGAATAAGTGATTGCACTTCTGTTATGTTTGTCAAGGCAAATATTGGAAAATCATAATCCGCAAAAGATATCCCGGATCCCCATGGATTCCATGTACGCGTCTTACAGTCGGAATAGTCAGGATTGAGATCTTCCGTGTAAAGACCTGTCAGGAAACAAATATCAAAGTTTATGGATCAAAATGTGGAATTTTAGTACAGCATGGAATATTTTAATCAAATGTATGTGATATATTTTGTTATCAAGGCAACTCAGCTAATTAATTTGTGTGTTCTTCAGAAACAGCATGGACTAGAGGCTACAAGGGGCAGGGTTCGGCTCACGTCAGCTGTCTTACCCAACCGTCCCTCACAATTGCGGACCTTGACTCGGAGGTTGCTGACAGTAACTACTTGAAATGCATTTTTGACCCTTGCCTTGTGTTGATCCATCATTGTCACCTAAGTTTTCTGCCCACACAAGCACATTGATTGACTTAAAAGACAATGAACTATTGTTAGTGGGCTTGATTTTCTACTACGATATCTCTTTCCACCGTTTAGTCGAATACCTTTAATGTAATACAATATTCTGTTCTTACCAATGACAGCAGTAGTTGAATGGTATCGGAGTGTTGTCATAGATGTGATGATGTCATGTCCTCATGTGACTTACATTCAGACAGGAGGGTGAGTTTGTAGTAAACTGAATGAAGTACCTAATTATAACCGTCTGTCAGTGTGTGATGGATTACTACTGACATGCGCTGTTCACTTTTTCCCAGCAGATTTATCTACATTTTCAAAACATTATGTTCATTTGACTAGTGCCAAATGTTATTAACCAAATCACTTGTTTACTTTCCTGTTTGTAAGAAGTTCCGCTTGTTGTATATGCTTGCCTGTCACTGGTTGTAATTTCTTTGTTCCGGCTTATACAGTAACAATGGTCACTAGAGGGCACTGTTTACCACAGCTGTGAGTGACTGAGAGTAGTGCAATATCTACAACACATGTATCGGTTCACCTTCATTTACTTACCATAGTTTGCATTAGGACATGAATAGTCTGGTGAGAAGCCAGGACTTGGTGGCACAGTGTCCGCTAGGTGTATCACCATTAATCCATTAATTTTACCTGATATCATCAATGAATCTAAAGTTTCCCTGCAACAAGACAATAATTACAATGGTAATGGTATTATAGGTGATTATAATGGTAATTCATAATACCTTAATTTGGTGTTAAAAAAAATTTAAAAAAATGTGTGGTTCCGATTACATTTAATTTTAAAATTGGTGGGGTAGGTTGAATTTTTTATTTTATTTTATCATATATTTTTTTTCATGTGTGAGTATCTAGTTCAGGTTTTCCATTGTTTTCCAAATGGTCTCTGTGTTGTTTATTTCTTCCTATCAGATGTACAGCCATTACAGATTGGAAAATAGTTTTATATTGTCTTTTTAAGTTGATGTCAGTTTCCGCATCCAATATTTCTTGCGAAACTTCATGATTTTCCTGATTTTATTATTAATTTTCTTAGTAATTATCATAATTAGTTGACTACAATTTCATTTGCAAATTAATTAAAGGAACACACGCTGAGTGGATTTACAGCATGTTTCATATTACTGTTCACTGGCTCTGTTTGATACAATCACAAAGAAACCAATAAGAAACTGCTCATTCTACCCACAATTTAAGAGCATGATAGCAATTTCTTGCTACATTTTGCATAAATGAAAGAAACTGATAAACATACTACAACTAGACACAGACATGTGAGTACCATTCATTGCTTTGAAACTTGAAACTCTTCTGCACCTCTATTGTTCTTTCAGAGAAACACAAACTATTTTTGTAACTTTGTCTACACCTGTGATTGACAATCCACAAGAAATCTCCAAACAAATTAACCACAGCAGGGCTTGAAATAACAGAAAATATCTTCTTGCCCACTGGACAAGTAGAGAAATTAATAAGCACTTGTCCAAATCAGAAAGTACTTGTCCACAAAGTCAAGTAAATATTTTATTGGTAAACTGTACTTCGATGTTTTATTGGGATGTCCCTTTTGATCAGATTTTGTTACCAAGTGAGTTGCCATAGCGATATTTCCAGTTTGAGTAAACTCAGGAAATCTAAGCAGATTAATCATTTGTATGTTTTCATTCATATCTTAAAATATCTTCTTGAAAGTTTCTGCAGGTACGGGAAAGTTTTACTTATGTTACAATAAGTGAGTAGAGGTTTAAAAATCGAAAACTATGAGAACTTCTTTTTGTCCATTGGGACAAGTACTTTCTAAAATCACCCGCCCAGCGCTTCAAATCACTAGTCCGGGACAAGTAAAATGCCCTTATTTGGAACCATGCACTGTATACTTACTTTGTAAACATGTCGGCTGTAACAATGGGTATATAAGGTTTGTGTGGTCCTTTATCTTTCAACCAGTCTAGATCTCTAGTACTGTTTATATAATGTACAACACCACTATTACCTTTTATGGCACCTGGTGGGTAAAAAACATTGCATATTTTTTCAACATTCTAAATTGAAGAGGGCTGAAAGTGCTGTGCACTTATTTATAAGTTTATTGATTTAGTAATTTAGGCCACTGACCAATTAAGTAGGTGAGAAAGTGAAATACTGAAAGCAATAGGGAGGGATTGTTATGCAAAAGATACACAACATTTTTGAATTTTTGTTAATCCTTCCAACAAAAAAAATCGAAATGTCAGTTAGGATAGCTGAAATAGTCTTGTAGCATTAATTCTTTAAGTCTACAGGTAGGCTACAGTTAGGATAGCTGAATTAATGTAGTAGCGTTAGTTCTTTAGGTCTACAGGTAGGCTACAGTTAGGATAGCTGAAATAATGTAGTAGCGTTAGTTCTTTAGGTCGACAGGTAGGCTACAGTTAGGATAGCTGAATTAATGTAGTAGCGTTAGTTCTTTAGGTCGACAGGTAGGCTACAGTTAGGATAGCTGAATTAATGTAGTAGCATTAGTTCTTTAGGTCGACAGGTAGGCTACAGTTAGGATAGCTGAAATAGGCATGTAGGAGTAGTTCTTCAAGTCTACAGGTAGGCTACAGTTAGGAGAGCTGAAATAATGTAGTAGCGTTAGTTCTTTAGGTCTACAGGTAGGCTACAGTTAGGATAGCTGAAATAATGTAGTAGCGTTAGTTCTTTAGGTCTACAGGTAGGCTACAGTTAGGATAGCTGAAATAGTCATGTAGCATTAATTCTTTAAGTCTGCAGGTAGGCTACAGTTAGGATAGCTGAAATAGTCTTGTAGCCATTAGTTCTTCAAGTCTACAGGTAGGCTACAATACTGTTACTATACCTACATGTGTGATGTATATGTCTAGTTGTAAGACTTTAATTACAAACTTCCTTTGCCTACTTACTGGTACAGCCTATTTGATGTGTAGCATTCAGTCTTCGTACACAAGGTGCAAAGCCTTTCACATCTATGTAAATCATATCATGGGTTTTCCTTCCATACGCTGTAAAAAAGAAGTAGTGTTGGTAAAAGGAGAGTTTAGTAAGTGTTGATTCTTTAAAGATTGGGTATTATTTTGGATTCTTATTTTATAATTTTCTTTTTACCATGGCTTCCTACTTGAAAAGTCAACGTGAAACAACACATGCCACGTCCCAGTTTGTAACTCTCAAAATTGCAAAAACGTAATAAATGTGTCAGGGGTTTTTATATATTTTTTTGCAATGTATTGAGTTACAACCACAGACTTGGTAAATGTTGTTTCACAGTGATTTTTTTTAAGTAGGAAGCCATGATAAATTTGTTTTGTAAATTAAAAATGCAAAGTAAGTAGCCAATCCTCATCCATATGACCACTTTAAGGTCTAGGAAACCAAGTAAGGGACAATTGCTCAATGTCACACAAACTCAATCAATGGTAGAGATGTGACTGCTAAAATTTTTATCATTTTTTACATCATACATGTGTTCATCTCGCATTTGTGAACATTTGTTTAGGGAAGGGGGTTTTGTCATAAAATGAACGTGGTCTATTTATTGAGCTTATGTGACATTGTGCGATCGTCCCTAACAGAAAGGGGGAGATCTGGTAAAATTGGCATAGTTACCCTTACCTTATACCTGAGGGAGTATGGGTGTGGGGGGGGGGGGGGATAAAATGACTGTGGAACAATGGTAAATGTTACCTACTTACCTCGCATAAAAAAACACTGCTTACAAATGACTACATGGACAATGAGTATCAAAACCAACTCACTGTATAACTAAACGTATAAAGAGGGTGGTATGATGACTTTTAACATGGATGTATTTGGGGAGCCAGCCAGGAGTCATGTTTGATAAGATTTGGGAACCCCTGTAACTGAAGGGGGGGGGGGGGGGTAAAAATGGCTTTAATGTGTACCTGTAGCTTGCCACACAAGCTATATATTGAAGGTTAGATACCATAATTTGGCTTGGGAACCCAGGTACAATTATTGGGAACCTGGTAGATTTAATCTCCTTAGCAGCCTTGACTTTGAGCTTGCTAGACCCCTATGGCTTTCCTGCTCACTGTCAAGGAGACCGAAGGTCGCTAGTGAGGGCGACAGCAATTTTCACGGTAAAATAACACCGAAGACACCTTGTCGAAAAACATGGCTAACACGACGATATTTACCGACCAGAGATAAAAAGAGTGAAGGTCTATGACTGTAGATTCATTAGCGAGCATGATATTTTGCCTAATAGCTGGCACATGTACCCGGGACCACAGGGGCGTGTAATATTTCATAGATTGTTGTTTTCTTATTGCTTAGAATGCCGTTTTCTTAGGAAAATATCGTACGAATCTTGCTGCTACAAATGTATCAATCTCTATACTACTAAGAAATATTATATTCCCCTTACATGTAGGAATATATATTAATCAAAAGGTTGTTATATTTAGTCTGTAGACCTGGAAAACGACTATCTATGAAATATTACACGCCCCTGTGCCCGGGACATGGATACGTACATCAAATACAGCTAAACGACCGCTATCACCGTTGTACTTGGACTTGCACGGTAACCGGAAATACGGAAAATGTGTCTGGATTTTCACAGATCGAAAAGGTGATATCAGAATGAAAACATCACTTTTGGAAAGTCATTTTAAAACTGTTACAATTCACAGACTTTATTTTAATCATTATATTTATCAGTTATTTCGTCTCGACACGGTTATACACCCTTCACTGTTTTCAGGCGACCGTACATTACGATGACAAAAGGCAGGACTTCGAATGTTACAGCCAAGCCTCGGGTTTCTTTCACAAAAATATGAACTCGTACAAAGACCAGTAGACAAAGACTCACAATTAACCAGGTCACAAAAATCTTACTTAGAATATTAACGAACAGAAAACAATATCTTACTTACCAAATATAGATAAAAATAGGAGAAATAGGAGAACTTGTAGGATAAATGGGTTGAACGTCGCCATAATGATTTGGGTTTGACTTCCTGTTCCGGTTTGTGGTCGTACCCCCTAGGCTAGTGAACAGTATCTAGCTTCAAACCAACAACCACGGATCTAGGCTCTCCTTTCGTTGGTGGCATTATCACAGGGCTATATGACTACTAGCTCTATGGATGGAATCTAAGCTTATAGCCTTATAACAGTACTAGTAGCACGTTAATTAGTTGGTCTTTTCGATGTCGACATCTCCAGTCTCACAAAACCAATCTAATCAATCAGTGATGATCAGTGTTTCCTCTTTTATCGTTACCATGGTACCAGTGCACCACCACCACCACCACCACCCCAACCCCAAGCCGGAGTTAATAGCTATTCATTCAATTCACCAAGTGGGATTATTTTACTAGATGTTTAAACGCGACAAATAACAATTTATCTAAAATTGTATATATATGTTAATTATTTTACAACGTATTTAATCAAAGCAGTTTACACCGGTAGCGGACACAGTGTGAGCCCAGGAACCGTGTATTTATAACCTTATACATGCTATCTCATTTCAATAGTGTACAGTCTGTGTACATACAGGTACATGTATATAGACACATCATCCAGGAGATTATAATCATAATAATGGTGTTTTCATTTACCAGTGCATATTTTGTTTGTTTGTTTGTTTGTTTGTTTGTTTGTGTGTGTGTGTGTTTGTTTGTTTGTTTGTTTGTGTGTGTGTGAATGAATGAATGAAACTTCAAATTTGCACTTTTATGTACGACCTGCTCAACGGTAACTTGCCACATCATTTCACACAATATTGTTCATTTCCCACTCACTATTATAATACACGCTACAAAATTAAGGGCAATATTTCAATTCCAAGGATAAACACTGAAATAGGTAAATTTGCAATGTCATACACAGGAGCTATACACTGGAACAACTTACCTTTTAATGTTAGGTCCAAATCATCAAGGAATGTTTTTCGTAACTCACTAAAAGATTTTCTTCACCTGATATGAATATACTGCAACCCTTGTTGATGTATAATGTACATATTTTCATAGATATTTAGTTTTGTTTTCACTGCCCTCTTTATATTTTGTCATGTATTTATTATAAATGTTATTTACAGTG
Source organism: Glandiceps talaboti (assembly GCF_964340395.1). Taxonomy (NCBI): domain Eukaryota; kingdom Metazoa; phylum Hemichordata; class Enteropneusta; family Spengelidae; genus Glandiceps; species Glandiceps talaboti. The sequence continues at coordinate 14,015,633 of NC_135557.1, forward strand.
TCTAAGGAGACAGACTTGATTAGCAAGTAGCTATTTTATGGTCTCCTTTTACCTACCTCAAAAATGTATTATTTATTTTATCTACAAATGTAAATTTAATAAGTAGGTAATAAAGAAGATATATGTTTATTTTTTTAATTATTTATTCGTCTTTTTTTGCGTGTTTGTACACGATTCCTGGACTCCCTGTAGGTAAACATATCCAAAAACTGAGAACGAACATACTTAGCTGTGGGGGGGGGGGGGGGGGGGGGGAGCTTGAAGAAATATTCACTTTCAAAAATATATCGCTCACAATTGGTATTTCGTTAAACGTTTAGGATAAAACAAAGGTCAAACCAAAAAAGGGGTGAACTCATAAAATTGGTTAGAGAGTAAACATAAACAATTTATACATTTGAAATTACACAGCAACCGATATGATGTGTGCAAGAGTCGTCGCAGAGGGCGCTATTTGCATCGCATCCACACACAGGTCAAATAAATTAAAATGAACTCAACAATCTTTCCAGTGTAATGTATTGTTGTGAACTTTATCAAAATTTTCTTCCACTTTGATCAGGTAATATGAAATACTCATTTGTATTGACTCAAGTTGAGACCAATCAATCAAGTATAAGCGATATGGATGAGGATGGAGGTTTTTTTTTTTTTTGATTTTTAATTTATAAAACAATTTTATCATAGCTTCCTACTTGACAAATCAATGTGAAACAACATAGACCAAGTCTGTGCTTGTAACTCAATACATTGCAAAAAAGCTTAACAATGTGTAATGTGTAAAAAGTTTGTTATTGTACGTTTAATAACAAAGAATTTTATATAACATTTATTTAGCTTTTGCAATTGATTGAGTTACAAACTAGGACTTGGCATATGTTGTTTTACATCCGATTTTTCAAGTAAGAAGCCATAATAAACACCCAACATTTGACAACACATGGCACAAAGATAGGCGGAGAAGTTTGTTCTCACGGGAAGACCTAGGTGTAAATAATATATGTAAATTTTAACAGACTTTATTCGTATAACATTACTAATCTTCTCGTATATAGTAACTAAAACAGTCATGGTCCCATGATATCGATGATATAGTCTCGGTGACCCAGACTCTCGCCGCAAGGGGCGCTGCCTACGAGACCCGCCCTGGGGCGCGTTCGATTTTTATCAATCAAAATCATGATTTTACGTTTGATAAATACCAATCACAATCATGATTGGTAATCATAGTAATCATGCCCCAAACCATGCATGATTCACGTGATTACAAGATGGCGGACAATGTAATCATAGGGGGATCGCGCGCCCGTGGCTGACGGCAAGCATGTCTGAGTAAATGACGGAAAACATTATGTAAATAAATTGTGTTCGGTCACATTGGTAATTTATTATCATTGTAAATCATTTTGACGATGTGAAATCATTTAATTTATCGGAAATGTGCGAAACTTTTTTTTTAAATGTTTACATGTAAGTACTCATGATCATTGAGCATTTTGGTTACAACCTCGTTTCGAGAAATGACGTCAGATAATCACAACCATGCAACCATGTTTGCATGTTTGGGCAACTGAATCGCGAATGGGAGGTCTCGTAGGCAGAGCCCCCAGCGGCGAGAATCTGGCGTGGGTGACCGATATTAGGGGAATGATATTTAGTGACATGAAGTGCCCAAAACACAGACAAACGTCAGAGATGCATGGTTACTGCCAAATTAGGATACGTCATGGTTGCTTTTAATAGCAGACTTTAATAAATGGACACATTTGTAGATGCAATAATAATCGTCCAACTGGCAACGTATACTTAGTGGTATCGCCTCGATTATTGTTTTGCAGATATGTAAACGGCATTGTACTGTGGGCATAAGCTTACTGCTTATGTTGAGTAGCTTTCTCTGTTTGCTGAAGACAGAAAGCTATTTTCTACACAAGTTCCAGATGCATCTACCCAAAACAAAAAATTACACCATACTTTAAATTTCAACCCAATTACATAATATCTGCTTTATTCATTTCATATTTTCAATTCATGGAATAGAACTAACACTATTCAGTACAGCCATAGCGTTCAATCCGAATATTATATCAACGTACCATGTAAAGCCAAGTTATTACCTTTGAACAGAAAATGTGGATTATATATACACACAGGTCAATCCATGTCACGACAACCTGTGTCTACATCATTGGTGCCCCAAATATGAGTCAAAACGTTCAAAAACGTCATTATGTTTCACGCTTTTTCATAACTTTTATTATATTATTCTGAAATATTATTCTTCATGCTGACGGAGAATACTCGCGACCTAAGTGTTAGTCACTACTTTTCTAGCGATTTGTAGTGACAAGACCCCTTAAGGTCACGAGTATTTTCCTTGTCTGAACGAAGAAAACTATTGGGAATAAGTATCTAATTATATATCCCTCTGTGCAGCAGACTGTCAGATACGTCGACGTGTCGTCCGCCCTCACCGGCCTGGGGTTGACAGATGTGTGAGGGCGCCCCGTCATTGAGTAGACTATCTGTGTAGAGACAGTACTGTCTACTAGAAAAGCACATTAGACACCTTGATTTCCGATGAATATCCACATAAGCAGACCTACAATAAACTCATTTTCTTCAATAGGGAACTTGCAATCCAGACTGAGCATGCTCAGACGCAAAGGACTATGGGGTTATCTGTGGTTATCGTAATACCTAATCTTGAGTTGCCGATAAAATAAACCCCCCATAATTGTCAGGGTGACTGTGAATTGATCATTTGTGGTTACTAACAATGTAACATTATCGTTTACAATACTATTTGATTAGTATTTATTATCACTTTCCCCATGATGCAACATTCAATATGGTGGGTTTGCAAGTTCACTATTAGACACGAAGGATCGTGACACAGAATGTAGTGCAAAAAGGAAAGATGTGTTGAACGTGACTAATGTTACATAAAAAATACTCTACTACCTCTACTTGCGTATGGGAATTTTTATCGCAATGTCAATGTTAATGAACAGACATTGACAGCCCCTGAGGAACAGACCAATCATTTTCTGCTGTGAGCAAAATATTGCTGCTAACGAATCACCTGGTTGACGTTGTTGTTGTTGTTGTTGTTATTATTGAGATGGTACGGAAAAGAAAAAAAATGAAAAAATATGTACAAATATTTAGGCGTATACAATATAGTACCGAAATCCTTAAATGCAACTTTTTAAAGGGTATGAATTTTGCCAAGCGGTTAAAAGATATCTTAACATGAAATCAATTTATGAGATGAGGATATATATAAATATAAAGTCTTCGGTTTAAAAATGTTCCATTTACAACATAGGGGATAAAAAACTAGGTTGTATCGCAGAAATATTTTGCCTTCCTCATAATATTGATGATCGATCTTTCACGCTCATTACTTGCAGAATAATATTGGTGACAATGATACTAACAGGGACGTACAGTATGATAACTAATGATATGGATCCACATGTTAAAACATCTCATATACAATGTACTTTAGATGTGTTGAAGGTGACAAAAAGTTGCATTTTTCCTAGTTTTTCGTGAAGATATTTGTTCAGAGCTGATCTACTATACAATAGAGAACTTCAATATATAGAGAGTGTTTGTTTTCGATATTCCTCACACTGATTCCCTTTACCAATTATTGCATAGAATTAAAAAGAAGTCAATAATTGTACAACCAATTCACCAACCAACCAACCAACCAAGCAATCGATTAATCAAGGCAATACCGAGTTAACAGACCTGTATATGCGCAATCTGGGCTGGGTTACAAATATTGAAACAGACTTGTATGTGTGCAATCTGGGATGGGTCACAAATGTTGAGTTAACAGACCTGTATGTGCGCAATCTGGGCTGGGTCACAAATGTTGAGTTAACAGACCTGTATGTGCGCAATCTGGGCTGGATCACAAATGTTGAGTTAACAGACCTGTATGTGCGCAATCTGGGCTGGGTCACAAATGTTGAGTTAACAGACCTGTATGTGCGCAATCTGGGCTGGGTCACAAATGTTGAGTTAACAGACCTGTGCTAGGTCACAAATTTAAATCTAATGCCATGTATGTAGGCATACAGTCACACATTCTTCTTCGTGTCTTTGTTCTTTCGTAACCCCTCCACCAACGATGGTGGCGGATCTATGGATCTTTGTATCGATACTAGGCATACATGGCATTGTCATAAAAGCATAATAATATTTGATTTATGTAAATGTTACAAGTTTCACGTTCAGATGTGTTCTTGAATAGTATAATATAGATAAATCATTAATGGGAGATGATATCAGTCGTTTTCGATTTAGTGATTCTTTTTGTAAATTCGGTCTCGACTCTCAAATATAGTATTTTTGATTTCCTCTCCGGAACGTTTGTTTTGATATTTTATATGTAGGCTCTCGGGTTGAGTATATATTTTTTATACGGAAGTTAATGTTATGTTCTATTTTTGTGATATATTTATAGAGAGGGGGGGGGGGAGGGGGTCATCACAAATAATAATTTTGATTTTTGGTTTTCTTCTTTAAGTTTGCTTTTGAATTTAGTATTGATTTGTCAGTTTGGTATAAGGTTCGAGTCTATTCAGATATGCTTTTTGGAAGATGATACCTGCAATTTTCTTTGGGAAGGTGTGCGATTTCTTAACTTTATGGTGATACACGGAAAAAAGCCGGTCACTTCGTTTTCATTTAAACTGATTGCTTACCTAAACATACACACAAAATGCATGTTCAATTCACGTAGTTGTCACGATTGTCATTAAGCCAGGTACACTTAACGACGTTATCAATGACAACAGAAGAGTAGTAAATGAAGAGAGACGCTTTCAATATGACAATTCGTTCAGTTGAAGCAAAAGAGAACTTCGGTGTGGTTACGTTTGCATCCCGGTAATGGAATTACTTATAACAATGCCAAGGTCGTGTTTATTAATTGATATATCATTGTTCGAACTGAATATGATAAAGCATAGACAATGGAGTGGAATAAACAAGGTAGCAGCTATGTTGAGACAATAGTGCATACATATTGCATTAATGTGACATCCGCTGACGTGTCCAGGAAACTAATATGTACATTAATATCTTTTATTTATGATATATCTAGATTTATAATTTCATCGAGAGTTTCTATTCAAGTAAAGTAAGTTTCAGAGCAATGACGAGTAAGATTTTCATTTGATTAAAAATGTGAAGTGCTTTACTAAAGCTGTTACGCCTAAGGATAACAGTACACAGATATGAGTGTATCCCATTGTTTTGATAATTTAACCCCAAACCTTGAATTATGTAGTGGTCTACGACTTGTGGCTTCAGCTTTCAGACACGCTTGTTTTTTTGGCTCAGTTCACCTAACGTTCATTGATGGCCTGAGGTTTAGGATAAACTTGGACAAACTAACAGCAACAACTATCTTGTATCAACTTCTATCAACCTTAGCCTGTCTCAAGCTATGGTAAAACTAACTACTTTCAGCAAATTTTTGTATTGACCACAGTGTCATTATTACAATTAGAACACAGTACAACATTGCAACTTTGTTTATTATACCAGATTAGATATCCCACAGTGTTGATATCCTGAAGACTCGATTTAAACTTCACTGGTGAAATGTACACTAATTACATCAAGGCGTGAAAGATTACACTGTGATCAATAGAGTATCTTGCTGCTAGTAGGTAGTTTTAACACAGCTTGAGACAGGCTAAGAGATACAGTTAGTAGAACAAGATCGTAGCTAGGGGGAAAGGAGTATTAAGCCTCGACAGCGTATTGAGAACTAAGAACTATAACTTTTACTTGTTGAGAAGATATCTTTGTCAATGAGTGTCTTGTTGTATGTTTGTCAGTAAAATTCTCTGCTATTATTATCCATGTGGTCAGTACGATACATACTATTAACATAACAATTGTTTTTCATAAAACAATATACATGTTATCACTCGTGGTGAAATGAATATCAATTGTATTCTATCATTCTGTAATTACTTGATTAAAAATTCCCACATTGAATTGTGTACATGTTTATCTGAAAACAAACAGAAATGTATTTTTTGACTGATAAATAGATTATATAACTCAGGAAATAACTAGAATGTTTGGGTCAGGTTCTCTGCTATCATCCATGTGTTCAATAGGATATATACTATTACATAACAATTGCTTTTCATAATACAATATACATGTTATCACTCGCGCGTGGTGAAATGAATATTGATTGAACTCTATCATAAATATGTATACTTGATAACAAATTCATACATGAATTGTAAACGTGGGATTCTCAAATCAAGCAGAAATAGATTTATAACTGACGTGTTAATCCGTGCATACAACCTTGTCCTTGACTATCAATACAGATACTACATACAGTGAACTTTAGTTTTCTTCTGGTATCCATACTATTAGAAAATACATTCAAATACTTGAATATACAACACTCAATTGTTTGGTTCCGGTTACCCGACCCCACCTAGTTTTTCCCGCTGACCCTAAACTCTTTTTTTACGTATTCGAGAAAAATAATAATAAAATCGCGAAAATCGTGAAGTCTCGCAAGAAATAGTGGATGCTTAAACTGACATCCACTTAAAAAGACAATATAAAACTATTCTTCCAATCTGTAATGGCTGCACATCTGATAAGAAGAAATAAACAACACAGAGACTATTTGGAAAACAATGGAAAACCTGAACTAGACACTCACACATGAAAAAAAATAAAATAAAATAAAAAATCTACCTACCCCACCTATTTTAAAAATGAATGTAATCGGAACCACACAATTTTTTTTTTACGTTCAAGTAAATATACTTAGTATGACATTCTCGACCTGTCACAGTGTTTAACCCTTAATACCCATCATCAGACGTTTCCTAAATACATTACTAACAAATATTAAATTTATTTTCAGTGTCAGCTTGCATTGCTTCTGAAATTCTTCTTACGGTCATCGTCGCGGAAGAAATAACAGCTCTGGTTTGCGAGAATGCTTAAGGTTGAATAATAAGAAATATATATTATCCAATACTGGACAAAAACAATATATTTCAATACTTGGTGGGCATTCTGCATATTGCTATCCTTGTGCAGTAATTTAATACCCTTGGGTGTGTTCCTTGATTTCTTCTCTATCACCTGTCCAAACCCCCATGATAAACTCCTATTTCTAGAAGGTTTCTTCAGTGGTCGGCCCATGGTCTAATTGTATTAAATATATAAATGGCCATTCTTCAATACCGTACACAGTTTTGTTGTGTTTGTAATTTGATCGAGTCAAACTAAAGGGGGGGGGGGTAAAATGGCACGGAGCTTGGTAATATCTCTTCCATTGTGTGATTCCGATTACGCTCAATTATATAATAGGTGGGGTAGGTAGATGTTTTATTGTATTATATTATATTTTTGTTTTCATGTGTGAATGTCTAGTTCAGGTTTTCTATTGTTTTCCAAATGGTGACAATGTTAATTTCTTGCTATCAGATGTACAGCCATTACAGAATGGAAGAACAGTTTTATTTTGTCTTTTTAAGTTTATGTCAGTTTCCGCACCCACTATTTCTCGTGAGACTTCACAATGTTTGCGATTTTATTTTTTTTCACGAATACGTAAAAGAAAGTTTAGGTTCTGCAGTGAAAAACTAGGTGGGGTCGGGTAACCGTAACCAAGCAATTATTTTTTTAAGCCTCATAGTTTTTATTTTTTTTATTTTTTTTATTTTTATTTTTTTACAAATTCCTATAGATAGAATTAGATTTAACGGAAAATATCTCTTATCATTTTGTATCATTTAAGAACCAAATAGATTTTCCCTCAAAACTTAATGAAGTTGACATTTTCAAAAAGCGAATCGGAAAGGCAGATAGGAATCATTCTCAGAAATTGTAAAATACCTTATAAGGTTGACGATGATTATCAATACGTTATATTATAACCTAAATCGTAACGATTGTGTAGTATAGTAAGCTCCTGTTCTATTATTGTGTCTCCCAAATTCAAAATCAACTATGAACACAACAGAAATGGTAATTTCTCTGTGATATGTCTTGTGATTGTTGTTTTATTATAAAAGAATTTGCTATTCTAATTTGAAAATAAATTGTACACATTATGTAATATGATTGACATATTTCAATCTTATTTATAGCCCGTGCAGTGGTGGGGAAAGTTAATCGTCGCCTGCACTCGTTGTGAAGAGGACAAACAGACAAGATGAAGTTCCAGGTTTTGATCGTTGTCGTGTTGGCAGCTTTTTTGGTCGTAGTCCAGGCTGAAACCAACAATGAAGCTAAGCTACTGGAGAGGAAGCTTCTGCTTCAAATATTATCCAAGTTACTGCCGGAGGTAAGAAAATCAGCGAAACTATATTATACTGATATTTCGGCTGTCAATTTGATAGATTATTATTATGTCTGTCTACAATTGTAATGGGTGCTTGCAAATCTAAGGGATAACCATAATTGATTCTAAAATCAAATATCGAAATTGTAGACGGTGGTTTTAACATTTCCCAAAATGAAAATCTGGGCAAGACTTGTGATTTTATTAGCATCAACTGTTTTTTGAACTTCATTGTAATACTGTGGATTATAGGCTTCTCCTGTTCAAACTTTAACTAAGGGACGTTTTCCTTGAAATATACTATTCCATGTGTTGGTACATTGTTTAAACAATATTTCCTAAAGCTCAATGTCAGAAAAACTAACGAATTAGTGTATGGTAATAGACAGGGGAGAGAAATTGTCGATGCAATCACCATGCATTGACAACGAAGAAGTTGAGATAATTCTTTAAAAAGCTGGGCACTGGCGTGGACAAGAGCACTGTGTTTCAAGAAAAATACAGATCTGATTTACAAAAAAGACACACCAGCGGTTTTTTATGCTCAGGAAGTTGAAAAATGTCGATGCTATTTAATGTGTACTTGAAAGATTTTACAGAAAGTGTTCTGAGCTTTAACGTTGCCACATGGTATGGAAATGTGACCATTAAAAGTAGAAACAAGCTTAAGCGCGTAAGACCTAAACTCATAGGAAGACCACACATTCAGTTGTCATAATCATACCATATTTCCATTTCAAGAGGACAACACACTGGATTCTTTCTGACAGTACACATACCCTTACAATTAATCCTTACTTTGAAAAAAAACTTTCCCCTTGTCACATATTCCGCTTACTAAAGGAACGCTGAAATTTCTGTAAACGTTCTTTCATTTCATCAACAATTTCAAGTTTAAAGTTCCAGGAAAGTTTAATTTTAACTTTCATGTCATTTTACAGCTGTTATCTGATCCTTGTTGATCACAAAAAAACCCCCCAAAAATCTGTCAAAATGTTAGCCTGTGTGATTGTTTTATTTTCTTTAGTTCCTTTTATTATTGTGTTTATGTTTTTATTATTGTATATGTCATTTGTTTTTGTGATGATTTTTCATTCCATTCTATTGTATTCTATTGTATTCTGTTCTATTCCGTTCCATTCCATTCCATTCCATTCCATTCCATTCCGTTCTGTATTGTTCCGTTCCATTCTATTCTATTCTATTCTAACAATGACAGTCGTTCCCCTCGAACTGCACCTGGGACAGTTAGCAAGGGAATAGCATTCTTAATCCAATACTCCAATGAAACCTTTCCACTTCGTAAGTTCCACAATCGTCAGAAAATCAGTGCCGTACTTCGTTTTGATCATGGTTTCACACAATCATAAGTAACACGTACTATTATAGGTTATATGTTAAAATACGGTAGACCTGTCTGTATGCATGTTAAAGTTTCCACCCATAAGTTAGAAACGTAGTTCTAGTTTTGCCGTTGAATCTATACATCATTGCAAAATGTTGTTCGTCTCTAGATGTTCTGAACAGCGGCTGGCGACAAACATATTGGGTATGGGGAGTTTATAAAGGCTATATGCTCGTTTCGTTCGCAATTGTTTTCTTCTAGTATGTCAATGCTGAGCTGTTTTTCAATCAGAATAATGCATGATATATTTATACAACAATATAAAATGTATTGAATTTCTTCCCTTACAGGAGCAAGCGCTAGGACAAAGGTAAGAATACACTTTCAGTAAACATTGAAAATAATTTCCTGATTACGATTTCATTACTTACTGTTTGGTTTGGTTTGTAAGTGTACTATATTTGAGTAAGTGTCTGTATAGGTGATTGTGTACATGTACGTATGCTACACCAAATGTCATGATGCGATATTTGAATAATGTACTGTAATCTGTTTGCCCAAAGCTGATTTAACTGGCAAGTGTGGTCAATCAAGCTATTTAAAACGAATTCAAGCCGCTATGTAAAGATGTAACATTTTTAAATAGATGAGGTCGATACAGGTTTTAAATTACCGTCCTTTTTTTACAAACACTACTTGTCTAATACATGTCCATTAGAGGCAAATAATACAAGATCCATCAAACATATTACGAGTTTGTCGACAATTAAGATTGTCAAAAAGAACTATTTTAAGACAATGACATCAGGGTAACGTATAATCACTATATATGTACTGGTAATAAGTTGCACAGGAGTGTGTATACTAGTGGTACTTTCATTGCAGTGTAATTTTGGAATTATTTTTGTCACACACTCAATTTCCAGTGTTTTGATTTGTCAATACCTGTTCACGTGGTATGTATTTTTTGCGTTGTTCAACCAAATGGCGTTGTACCGGCCAACAATTTTCTTGGTGATTAATATCATGAATGATGATTTTATGTGCGCATGCGTACGTATTTTCACAGCAGACGAATATGGCGTCACTGTCAACAGGTCGAGCAATCTTGGTTAGCCACTCACACCGCTGGGGCTTAACTCTTGCCAGGGTTGTCTCTTAGTAGAGAGTGAGAGTTTGGGTACATGAGACTACTAGTGGAGTAGATACTAGTGTACAAACTTCACGTTTTTAATAATTTTCGGAAGACAAGCTTGACACCCACGAGTCATAAAGGGATTTTGATTGCACAAATTTGGTAAACCCGTATCTGATTTAGCTTGTAGCCTTTCTTTGTAATGAATCATTTGTATAATTAATAATTTCTTACTCAGGATACCTTAATGTAAGCTTAAAATTTCGTATGATTTCTTTTACATACACTACATACACTGATGTCAAAATGTGCAATTCCTTTGGCTCCATGAGCACAAATAGACTAACTGTACCCGGCTCCATTGGGGAAGTGGGGGCAAGTTCCACCATACCTATTCTGAAAGCTCAGAATATAAACTTTATGGAAATTACGGATGATCATCTAAGAAATGCAGTGAAGTCGGTTTAAATACGTTACTATGGTAACCGTTGTTAAATTTTAAGAAGCATAAATTTTGAGATAAACCTTTATCTCTCTGCTCCTAGCCAAGGTATTGAACAAAATAAAAGTTTTTAAAAAAAAAAGAAAATATGTTTTCAATCATTGGCTATAAGTTACATTCGTGACCCTGATCTTCGATGATCACCTTTTCCATAATTACTAGTATATAGTGAAAAACCAAAAGTGGTATATAAGTAATGTGATGGATGTAAACAACGTTGATTTGACGCACTCCTAACGATTATTTTTTTTCATTATTAGCACAAAATGCTATGATACGTGTGAAAACAGCAATAATGGTGTTTGTGAAGACGGTGGTGATGGATCTACAGGTTCCATGTGTACCTATGGAACTGACTGTGCAGACTGTGGAAGTAGAAATCGTACGTTTTGTATTTTGTACTGGAACTTGAATCAGCTTTGATACTTGATATATGTAACCTAATTCTACCTTACCAAAATGAATGCTAGCAATAGGACATGGTAGATGATGGAGTCTGTGAAATTTATACCAAGTAGACTAAAATTATATTTTTACCTATTTTCATTCTCATTATGATTCTTACAGATAACAAAGAAATTGTATTACTTTATTTTACTTGTATATAATAGCCTTGTCTTCCCTAACCATGTAAACGAGTATCTGCAAAGTCAATGGTTTATGCTTACCTGGGTTGTCTAGTTTGGTGACTTATTAGTTGTATTTCTATGGTGGATGCATGTTGGTTTGGATGTCTTACTACTGGGTTCATCGGGAAAACAGAGCAGTAAATTGAAAAAAGAAGATAGCTGTGTATAGATGGTGAATAAATAGATATAAACATACATACATAAATTACACACACTCACACACACACACATACACACACACACTCACACACACACTCACACACACACTCACACTCACACACACACTAATGTACACAAGTGATATAAGGATGGCATAAGCAGATGCTACACATTCCTGTCAGCATTGATATTATTGTCACCATAACAACTTCTTAACAATATCTGTTCCTATTCAATCAACAGCTAAACATCATTGAAAATGCTGCTGACAAGAAGATGTTACTCAGAAAGAGTAGGACACAACAACGATCAAGTAATGAGACAAAAGCAATTGTATTTTAAAAAGCTCAACAATTTTGTATACAAACATATGAAAAGCAAAATCAAGTAGTGCAATTGCAAAGGAATGGTAAAAACACACAACTCTGATCGTTTTTCTTTCACTGTGGCTGTCAATCATTTGTTATTTTATGTAACATTAAAGGTTTGTCAAAATCTATATCGTTTTTTGATGAATTTTTATGTATGTCGCATTCATGAATTGACAGTATTCTCATCATGTGTGTATAATTCGGACATTTGTTTTAACCAATTTTACACAACTGCAAACAAGAAAACTTTTACAAAGCTTTTGGGTTCTAGGCTTCCCTATTCACTGCCGCCAGATGGCGTAGTCTGCCGCCAGATGGACGTGTCTGTAAATACAGATTTGTGCAATTGTTTGGGAAATTCTATTGATATTGTCTTACTTATTGAATGTATTATGTATGGTTTTATATATGTAACTTATAAATATTATGGATATGGCTTTATTATCATTGTCTTTAATGATATAGTTAGGTGTTATTCCCCAATATTTTTCTTGTCAGCCAAGGAAAATACGAGTAACCTAAGGAGTCTTTGTCCTTGCGAGTCGCTGGACGAGTAGTGACAACCCTTAGGTCACACGTACTTTCCGGTTGAATAAAGGAAAATAATGCGGAATTTAATAATTATACCAGCGCCATTAATATCCAAGAAAACTCGGAGAAAGCATAGGTAATTTTTAACGTTTTGACTCATATTTCAAACACAGTAGAACCTGCTACATAACAGTGTTCGTGGTGATAGACGTCTGCTTTTGCCCTCGTAGCCAGGTAATAAGTTTGTAATATTTACTGTTTGAATTAATTAATTAATATTACCTCCATTTAAATGATTGATAAATTGAAATTCCATGACATCATATATTGTAGAATACTTGTATGTATGTATGTATGTATGTATGTATGTATGTATGTATGTATGTATGTATGTATGTATGTATGTATGTATGTATGTATGTATGTATACTATGTGTGGATTTTCTGCTGACAGACAATAAATTGAACATATATGATTATTTAAAAATCCTTTACACAAAAATACAAACAGATATATAATAAACATTAAAATGATTTCTCATGAATTTAAAGCTGGTATTCAGAGTTATCTGGACTTTGTGTATTTTACAATCGCTTTTCGTAGATCCATTTGCTAGTACCATATTACAATTCCACGTCTGTTCATTAAAGCCTTTGGTATGCTTCCTATATCTTGTCCATTTAACCATCCCAGTGCTTTTGACATTAAACTGTAAGAGAAAGAAAAGAAGAAATTCCCATTCGCTAGGGTTGTGAAAGCTTTGAAGGTCAAAGACAAGGTCAAATCTTACAAAGACGTACATACATATTATGTACATCTTGTTTTACGTTCATATTCAAATCAATATCACTTATTTTTCAAAATCTGGTAATTTTGGTTTTTAAGATATGTCATGTTGTCATCAATTCTTTTTGCAAAACCTTTTGAATACAATACAATACATTACGTTTCTTAAATGTCAATGAAACAACTTGCAGGTAAAGTTTCCCCTATATTGGTTTTGGAATTATCGTATGACTCAATAGAAGGTCCAATCAAATGACAGTGCAATTTATATTGATAAAATAAGTGTGACAAGTGATTTATACCATTTTTTATCTTTGGTATAGCTTAAAAATCGGTTTTAGCTCCTGAAATAACAAGGTCAATGTATGTCGCCATTTTGCCCTTAAATACAGCGCCCGCCAGTGTTCACTTTGAGAAATTGTGACGTCACCTCATCCTATCACTGAGGGAAAAGTATTCCATGTGTAAAACCAGTAAATGTTATCGGTTCCTGATCAATTTACCTGAGTTCCATAAGGGTGTGGCCGTGATCAAAGTGAAATGACAGAAAACATATAAAATGCTTTGAAATTGGTGTTTTAAATTTATAAAGGCGGCAAGTTAGCGTCATAAAATATCTTCAGTATGATTGTAATTTTTTTGAAAACAATACGTAATCCGATTGCATGCTTTGCTTTCCGTGGTACTGAGAGTAGATTGTTTTCATTTTGATACATGTAATCTATATCAACGTAAAACAACACAACACTATAAATGTGAACACAGGTCGCGATCGTGCTCTGAAAGAAGACGTCGAAACCGTGCGCTACTTGTCACTGCAGATGGTAACGAACACAATCAAAATAAAATAAAATAAAGCAAGTACAAAGTTTTCAAAAGGGGTATTTATCCGACAAAACATTCTGCTACTGCGAATTTGTGGTCTACTTTCGCAAAGATTTGGAAAAGCATGTTCTGTGATGACACACAAATATAAGCTATAATCAAAGGGAACGTTCTAAAGGGGTACATGGCGTTCGATACTCATGTAGCCATTGGGAATCTGACTTCAGTAATTTTTTTCTAAAAGAAGCAAATCATAGCCATAGCGAGTTTGAAAATCACAGATCTTGGCGTACTTGAACATACTAGTATAAAAATGGACATTTCAAATACTTCGTCATGACCCTCACCCATCCACGAACAGTGGACTTTCCCACGTTGTTGTTTGTATCATATTGCATTGTGTTGTTTTCTTAGGAAGCCCTACTCCATACTTACCCGATCAGTGTAAGTTCGATGAGTACAAAAATATTAGATCATTTTCGCTTCGATTAGAATTCAATATTAGGAATTAAAATGTAGCATTTTGTTCATTTAAATGACATTTTATTGAGTGTCGCCTAAATAGCGTTTGTCGACAACATGGGACGGTACCTGTTTACATGTAAACGATTTTTGATCTAAGTGGGCTTCAAGTTCACATAGAGTTCAGGTGCCGACATTGCAAGTCATCCCGGATTGCAGTGTAAATTAACGCTGCAACTTTGGAGAAACGTTGAAATTTATGTAAGATGGCCTAGATGAAACTTGGCTGTACCGATACATTTGTTTTATCAAAAATAAATACACGATCAAGTGCTCTGTCATGTTTATCCAACGGGGAAACCCAGGTAACATGACGTGTTGCACAAACATGTCGTAAATGGCTGGCAAAACACTGTCGTGCATGGTGAAAGCAGTTTTATTACTCATCAATCATACTAACCACGACGAGTTTCATTTTTAAATTAAATTTTTGAACCCGATAGACCTTGATTGTGGCAACGATAAATGATATTATGTAACGAACACGCCCACGGTTTTGTTCTATATATATATATATTACTTGTACATGGTTGTGTCGGGACAATCTCTTCTTATCGGTTTTATCTCATCTGACATAGCACTGAAGGTATCAACAAGTTTGCATTCATTCGGCAGGCTGGGAGGTCAAATTGTTATAGCAATCGTACAGTGAACTTTTGAATGATCAACGTTTTGTAAGTTTTCGAAATTCGTCATTGCTGTCCAACGTATGTTACACTTTGTGCCCAATATGTATTCGCGCAATCGCTGCGTACTGTTTGAACGAATAGGGGCTCCTTAAGTTGATGTAAATGCGATGCTATTAATTTCACAACAGATGGACATTCTATCTGCTTGTATTTGTTATGTTTGCCTGAAAATTCACCACCGTACAGAGAGTATTTATGTTTTGCATGCTGGGGTGTTCATCTCTATACTGAATAATAGCCATTTCTAAAAAAAAAAAAAAATACTTGTCCCCAACACTGCTTCGAAATTACGTATTTTTGGTGTTTTTGTTTTACCCTTCATTCCCCGATATATAATACAGCAAAATTGAACTATTTATAGATATGCTGTTATCAATTTTTAGCAAAGATTAGGTTTTGCCTGTCAAAACAAGCATTACATTAGCATATATTATACATTTGTACAAATACAAGATTTCTAAAAACATAGGAAAAAATACATGATTAGATTAACACTTATTAACATCCATAATTTTTTTTATAATTACATAGTTTGACAAAATGACAACAAAATATTTCGCCTTATTCAACAGCCTGCAAAATACATTGCATAATCTAGTTTACTTTTTTGTTGCAGATTGTGTTTGGAGGTCATGCCAAATAAAAACATTTTTTTTAATGTTTTAAATAAAACAAGCGACCTATCGGTCAGAATAGCTCCGCTGTTTTTTTTTTTAATTTAATTTTTTATTTTGGTGACATGTAGAAGTGGTTCAGGTCTTCAGCTCTTCACTATGCAGTTTTGTTTTAGCGATGCAATAAAGTGGTTAGTGGTTTCATATGATGTCTCACTATAAAACACATTTTACACAGAAGTTGGTAATGTATTGTACTTTTATACCATAGTCACCATTTTATAACAAAAATCTACTGTTATGAAAAATTGCACAAAATCTCAGAAAAAAATGACTGGGAAATGCACACAAGAAAAAGAAAAAAAGAGGATTTTGAGGTTGGCTATAAATAATTCCTGGAAAATTTTAATGATGAATGAAATAAACTAGGGATCTAAAATAATTTTGAGGCAATTTGAATTTCAATTTTCTAACAAATTTACAAAGTCAACAACATTCAACTTGTACTAGTTGTGGTAGATATATATAGGGAAGAAATGTATTAATCGCCATCTTAGTTTCCGTACGGCGACAATCTCAAGTACCCGGAAGAGAGTCATTCTCAGCCATACGTTACAGTGGTAACACTCGTTCATGTTCGGTTACCGTTCACAAAGAAAACACAACGAAATGGTTGAAATGATCTTTTTTTTATTTCTTTTCATCACAACAACAAAATCTGCGTGATCAAAAGTGTTGTAAACTAAACCAGAAAGAATTATCGGACTGGCTAAACTTCCCGATGAACTGGAGTAAGGTCCTACTACTTCCAAGTAAGCCTCGATAGTACTATAGTACGTGAGAAAATCGTCTCAAACTAGCGATACAACTTTCAAAATATAACTTGACATGTCTTCATTTGTTAGAGTTGTACAATTCAAGACGGGATTTCACTAGAAAACAACAATTCTGTGAATAATGACACTCTGAACGCAGCGATTTCTCGGACGATGTTACCACTGTAACGTATGGCTGACAACGACTTGCTTCCGGGTTAGTCCCTCGTGCATACGGGTGGATTGTCGGCGATTAATACACACATCGTCTGATATTTTAATTCACAGTGTTTCTTGTGACCGGCGCCTGTCAGCAGACTCTGCCATTTTTTTCATCATTCCATTGTATTTAAACCTTGTACTTGACATTTCGCAATATTTATAATTCTCAACAAAATACCTCAACATGCCTCACTTCGCTCGTACTCAAAGCAGCCCCGCGCGTAGTCCTGCTTGCATACGGAGGAATTCGGGACTCGATTCTGACAATTGTCCCTCCCCTCCGGTGTTTAGAGTCAAGTCAGTAATACAGACTCGTGCACCCGAGGACTACCCCGCGCGGTATGATCACTGACACTGATGACATGATGAGAGAGAACCATTTCGGATTTACATGTAAAACGGGGAAAGATACGCAAAACATACTGCAAAGTCTGAAGCTAAATTAAAGTTGTGATTATTTTAATTATTTTTACTTGCCAAATATTTGCATTTTGGAAAGGCAAGACACGTTCATGTCGTTTAACTTTACATGTGAACTGTCGGCCATAACTTCAACCGCATGCCTGGCATGCCCTTCCTTACGCAAGTTGTCTGAATTCTGGTTCACTGTCATTCCAAATTGCACGACAATATAGAATTAACCACAAGTTACATGTTATCTGAAAACATCACACTTTTATAGTGGGTCTGAAGTGTGATTTTAGTGAGTACCAAGAACGTCCTGTGTTGATACTCAAGATACTTGCTGTGGAAAATCGCTCGGTCGAATGAGGTCACCTTCAGCTTCTGGTCGAATCAGGATAGAGTATGCAAATGAGGATGTTGCGGACTGGCTGATTATGTAGAAGGGTGCAGAATTGGATTTGAAGTTTACAACCCTGTTTCGAACAAACGCTTGTCATTTGGGCGCCCAATGCGTAGAATTATGGCTTTAGCACATATTACATTGCTTGTTTGACGTCAATAGTGTCTTTTGAAAAGTGGCAGTTTACTTAAAGTCTCGTCGACTGATTTCCAATATGGCGTCGGTCATTATGCTCATTAACATATTCATTTTTTTTTCAAATTACAAAAAAAAAATCATAAAAAATAAAAATGAGGATGTGCTGACTTGAAATTAACAAATCTGAGTAAGCTACCCCCTGCGCATCAACACGCCAGATATCAAAGCAATCTAATAAGAGGTTTTCAAGGAGTTGATGAAAATGACATTTTATGAAAAAAAATCATAAAAAATTGAAAATGGCACAGATCAACTTGGCATGAACAAATCTGAATAGCCTCCCCCCAGGGAACATGCACACCAAATACCTAAGAATACTGACTGTCACTTCCGGAGAAAATAATGAAAATATAAAAGTTTGACGGACACCTATGATTCACTCTACTCTCTATACCTCAATACCCACCTATACCTAAAGCTACGCTTTCAGCTTTCGCTGACAGCGGAGCTAAAAAGTTCTTTGTTTCCGGTAAATTACCCGACCCCACCTAGTTTTTCACGTGGACCCTAAACTTTTTTTATGTATTCGAGAAAAATAATAATAGAATCGCGAAAATCATGAATTTTCGCAAGAAATAGTGGGTGCGGAAACTGACATCAACTTAAAAAGACAATATAATACTATTCTTCCAATATGTAATGGCTGTACATCTGATAGGAAGAAATAAACAACACACAGACCATTTGGAAAACAAGGAAGTTGCTGCAATAATTGTAGCTTTGTTTTTATTTACAATGCTTTACAAAGTTACAATTCTGTGAACGAGCACGGCCAATCTAAAATCCCTTGCCAAGTACTTCCATGGTTTTCTCATAAAAATACTCAATTTCCTAGCTTCAATGCCAAAATTAACTACGTAGTTGATACTCGAATCAGTTCATTTTTATGTTCAAAACGAAATAAATACTCCGAACCACTGAACGGGAGTCGTACGCGGCAGTCTATTACGATGTCTTGCTTGTACATGTTCGCAGGATTTAAAAAAATTAGCTGAAACGTCGAGAACATAGTACGATTTCCACTTGAAAATAACACTGGGGAAGCATTAATTTCCGATAGAGAACGACGCAGTTATATAGTCAGTGACATAGGATATGCTCGACTTTCAAAGAGGTGTGGGATATTGTCTGACAAAAACGACTTAAAATGTGTTCAGGATCCTGAACATATTTTAGATGGGAGCTTACACATATGGATCTGTAGTGGTTGTAGCGTATTACCGAGCGCAGCATCTAACCTTAAAGCTACGCCAGCTGCAACCGGAGCACTATCTAAAATTGTTTTGTTTATAGGGGCATCAAGTAACTCGTGAAATTACGTACCATGCACCATTGACAGTAGTGAACCTGTGAGTAAAAGTATTTTGTGTGGCTGTAATCACAATAATTCAAACCAATCTGACTTTTTGGTCCACACCCAAAAATCAGCGCCCTCAACGGCGATCACAATTTCAACCTATTTCTGTACTATATATAATTACTATCGACTACAAATTAACATGTTCAATGTCTAATTATTGGTATTTTAACTATTTTCTGTGAATATATTATGGTTTTCTGATCGAAAAACGATTTAATGATGATGATGATGATGATGATGATAAATTCATAAACAGACTATTCCTCAAGGTTTAAACTTGTGACTACACTACCTACAGATAGTATTGGCGACCAATTAACATTATTAATGATGTATAATCCCTCTGTACGTCTTAGCATAAGTTTACATAATTAACATTAGCATAATATCCTATTAAAGTTAACTCTGCTTACTTTCATACCTTCTTCTGGTTTTGCAGTTTTAACCCAGTCCAAACTTTGTAACCAATCGGCCATGTGCGCATGTTCCCAATGCGATGCCTCAAGAAGCAATGTTGATAAAGGGTGGTAGAAAGATGAAATGACCAGGATACACAGAGGGGATGATCATAGCATAGTTCACAACACTGAGATAGTGTAGAAGCCTTAAAATGATTCAATCATGTAGGACTACGGATGTCGTTATCTGGATATGTTATTCCAGTTTCACTGCTGCATCTTGAAGCTGAAAAAAAAACCAGAAATAAAATGTCAAGACTCTATTTGCTTTGATAGAGTCATTCTTATTGAATTTGTGTTTCAATTATGCAGTATTGCTCGACACCAATATTGTGAGTGTAATGTAATGTAGTAAATTATCAAGTGGTATCAAACAAATGCTACCAGGAGAACCTTTATTATGTTATCTTAATTATACCTTTATTATCTCATTCTCATTCTCCCTATCATATGACATACATTCGAAATTAATGCAGTCAAGGCATTACAGTCTGAAGTCTGATTAGAAACAATTGAATTTCTGCATTATAGTACAATATAAGTAACAAATACTATCCTGCAAAATCTATTTCGATTTTACAATGTAGTGGATCTGTTTTGTACCAATAAATACAAATGGTGCTATAAAGAAATTCGTCAAATTGAGAAATGGAAGAACTTTCGCTATTGTATAAATGCATGGCTCTAACATAATGTTTCAGCAAAAAAACTGTTTTTTTTCCCTCACGACATCGTACTGGCTTTGTAATCATAGTCACTGTACTGCATACTCCTACATATTGATTTGTAATTTATAGTGTTGTTTCAATTTTGACCACTTTAGTTAGAAGGGGTAGGGGATGGGGGTCTGAGGCCTAACAAAAGAATTTAGATTTTCATCCTACATTGAATCATTGACCTTGTCCCTTACATCAATCTCGCTGCATGCGATGTCAAAGTCAAATGCTAAATTACATGTACAATAGATAATAATCGATGCATCAGTTTCTCAAAGGAGGGTCATTAACCCCAATTGAGATAAATACAAGTTCGTGTGGAACATGATCTGAAACTTGCTGTGATTAAGTAATTCGCTGTAATCTAATTCGCTGTAATCTTGATCATTTTTATTATGATTCCTTCAACAGCAGAAATATCCTCGACAAACAGTAGATTCAATGTGACTTCCTGCTGACTTCTAAAAAGGAAAGTTGGCTGGTGCAGTTGTTGTCAGTACAACACTATTGTTAGGGGTCAAGGTTGGGAGTGTCTTGTTTCAAATAAACAAAACATAAATCAAATCATACAAGAAGACACTTGTAATGTCAAATTGATTAATAATGAGACAGAGCAAAGAGTCAGGTCATGTTATTTTATCTTAATAAGTAGAGGTCACAGGTGTCACAATAAGTGATGGATTTACGACTCTGATGGCTTCAGCTGTTGTTTAAAGTAGAGAGTATTCTAGAATGAGAATACAACTGTTTGTTTCTGAATCTAATTAACTGTAGTGATAAACATTTCTAAATAAGGTAAAGAAATGATAGGTTATCGTGAAGGGGTTGTTTATTAACCATATTTGCATTACGGAATGAACATTCAGGGCCGTAGCCTGACAAAATTGCCAAGGGGGGCAGAACTTTGTCTTTGTGCAATTGTTACGTTCTGGGGTTGCTTAGTATAACGTTTCAGTGTCTGTCTTTGTGCAATTGTTTCGTTCTGGGGTTGCTTAGTATAACGTTTCAGTGTCTGTCTTTGTGCAATTGTTACGTTCTGGGGTTGCTTAGTATAACGTTTCAGTGTCTAAGTATGGTAGTTGTGGGTAGTTCGACAGAACGTAAACGATTCTCCACTCTAACTGTCTTTCTAGGGTACCAGGATCTACGAGCTTGTCTAAGTTAGGAATTAGCTACACAGGTATCGTCACATACACGTCCGCTCTTACACTCAGGCAGAGAGACACCGCACACCAACAGTTGAGTTACAATCAAAATCTAAGAGTAAATTTTATTTCTCCATGTCCCTCAAATATAAGTTGTCACCTTGAAATTGTGATTATTTAATTATTGTAAGCATAGTTTGCTATAAATAAATGATCTCTCACCTAGATTCATTGTTCTAGAAGAAATGATGAACTTTCCACCAGATATTTAAGATTGAGATTCAAGATCATGCCATATGTAAATGTTCACGTGTAAGAAAAGTGTTGATCACGCCATTGGAAAATTAGGTATTAATTTGAATTGGATAACCAACAAGTTATCTTGTTTACAAGTAATCTATGTTGTTTGATCAAAATACTTAACTTTCGTTAGCTACTAGAGATAAATGTAATTAGTACAGGATTAGGATAAATCAACATATTTGTAGATTACGTTGTTGTTAGCTCCTGTTTGTAAGTAAGTAGTACTAGTAGTATTAATGTGAATTTTTACGTTAATTTAGGTAAAATATGCCATAATTCCAAATATGACGTTTCTGGACAGAAACATATTCATACATTTTAAATTTAGAAGGGTGGCTAATTTACATCAATTTGCATGCAATTTACATAATATCTATTTTAGCATACGCAATTAAATATCATATGTAAGACCAGAAAAAGGGAAAAAGCTGGTCAACGGGCAACCTAACACATCACATTGGGTAGGTAGGTCGATTTCATTTTTTCACAATGCTTGACAAGGATAAAACAAACCATATATAATGATAGCAAAATATTTCAGGTCGAGTTTAGATAGAAATTATTCAGTCATCTTGATACTATCTCTTGCAATTTATCTGCATAGCTACAGTTTTAATAGGAAATGTACACAATTTACGGTTAAACAAATTCTGTAGCTCCTCTCACCCTCTCTTCTCAAAAAATGTTAAGTGGAGATATAAAATTATATGATGCTATGATACATTAAAATAATAGTAATAGCCAACTACAATAATACGAACGAGATTACTTTACACAGGATGTGGATTTCACATGCATAAGGAGATGTATGTAATTATGTCTAACCTATACAGGGAGGTACTTAACCAGACACCTTCCATCTTGTTTTGAGAGAAAGACAATTATCACCTTGGTTGCCACTGATTGGAAGGAGACAACTCCTAAGGTGAAAAAAATGAAAATAAGCCAGTGTAGGAGGCCATTTAGAGGCATAAAATGTCAAATCATAGCCATAACTTAAAGTCTTACAGTGTTTGAATATGGTAATAAAATACCAGAATTGAAACAATTTAAAATTAAAACATTGTCAACATTTTAACCAAAGACAGTATCGAACACAATTGAAAGTGAATCTTCAAAGAGTGGGTCTTAAGTGGCGTACTTAGTTTAATAGTTTTTCAGGGCCACCAAATATTCCAACAAGAGATCTGCCGTTTTATCAGTAAATGTTTTAGTGTAAGGAACAAGATGAAAATGAGATCGACCGCATCTTCGGAGTCACGGCATGCAGCAGGCGACATCACGTTGAACGACTTTTTCCGTCTTTCTTTTTTGGAGTTTCATTCTCTGACATTATTGCTGTCTTGCTGTCTTCAAATGAAGAGAATTTCAAGAATACTGTTACTCGCGGAAAATGCACAGTGCATGTGTGCACTTCTTTTGTACTTTCCTGCACAAAGAATTTTTAATTTGCTACTTAAAAGTTGCAAGTTTTAACTGGACGCATTTTTA
The DNA here is from genome assembly GCF_964340395.1 of Glandiceps talaboti. Taxonomy (NCBI): domain Eukaryota; kingdom Metazoa; phylum Hemichordata; class Enteropneusta; family Spengelidae; genus Glandiceps; species Glandiceps talaboti. Next base: position 14,039,614 of record NC_135557.1, read on the forward strand.
TTCAAAGTTAAGCCAGCGTACAATAGAGATACTGATATAAGTGAGGAGTCAGTGTACAGTCACTTTTGACTTTAGTGAACCATCAATTTAAATCGCGCATGCTAGGAATCGTCACGTAAATAACGATTTTAATAACATCGCTATGTGTTCAAAAAGTTGCTTTTTTTCTCCCCCCCCTAAAATTCTCAGGGGGAGGACCCAGACTACGGTACTGACACTAATTTAAATAAAATGTGGATGACGTAAACGGTTGGAGCCAATGGGTTTTTATCAGCAAAACATTTCAGATTGGAATGGGTTTTAAGAGACACTAGTTTGGACACGCTTCACAGAGAAGAATTTATCCTTCTGAACATTGGTTCTCGGCTACAAGAGAATTGGAGAGTTCGATTGAATCACTCCTTTTTTGCTGGAAAATCGAATAAAGTAATTCCCGTGTCTCTGTTTGGGTCTTTTCTCCTTAGATTGCGACCTAAATAAGATCCTGGTACAGCGTGCGTGGTGTTACACAATGGCTTGGAAAGGAACGTTTACTCTTGAATTCTGG
>NC_135557.1:14045160-14077660 GCF_964340395.1 Glandiceps talaboti
GAAAGTTGTCATTTCCAAAATTCCATCTGTAGATAAACTTTGTATGCGGAAGTGACATTATTTAAAGAAATGTTCAAATCAATATGGCTATCAGTACTGTTCGTTTGTTATTAGTTTTAGACAAGTTCCAAAGGAAGATTTAGTGTCTATGTAGTGGCATAGATTCCATACGCGAGAGACGCTTGAGAACACACATTGTTATGGTGCCCAGAACAGCTATGTAATTGAAATGACTGCAACTGACATAAACCTCGGTTAATAGCCAAAGGGTGCCTGATTTGATTGTGACAATGGATGCCAATAACATGGCGCCATTTTCCATATATGTTTGAACTTTGTTGTTGTAAAATCATACTAAATGTATCATATGCAAGATATTTGCAGTTGTCTATGGACAAGTAGAAGGGGAAGAAATAGAATGAACCGAAGAACAAGAAAACAACAACAACAACAACAACAACAACAACAAAACTTAACAATAAATTCAGTATTAATTGTTCTGCGTAGAATACGCTAGACTTTATTCATCATCCACAACAGTGTTAACATATACACATGATTCTATCTTTAACTATATATATATAATTTGAAACCAAAACTGCTATAATTGCAGGAATCAACTGTAAGTTCAGAGTCTGATCAGAAACCCAAACATAATACATTGAAAATTTTTTAATGTCCTCAACATTGAATATTTTTCTAACAAAGGAAACATTAATGTATAAACAAATAAATAGATCAGTAATAGGTAACCACATTTTTTAAAGGAACAAACTGTGCACAATGTTCATATTAATTCCAATTTATACACAGCAGTTCCGCAAACACGTTCGCCTCACATCCCTGTCGGTAATGATGTATACTATAGGATTTAAAGCACTGTGTAAGGAGAAAAAAACCACTGCCAGTCGATTTAATGTAGCGTGATGCATGTCAGGATCAATCGCAGCTAAAATAGGAAAAGGAATATACTGACAAAAGAAACAGAATGCTAAAAGCCCAAATATTTTGGCTAATCTAACTTCTTTCTTCGGTAATAAAGATCTAGTTTCGGGTACGATCCTAACCGAGCCTGGCTGACCTGAAAAAATGACTATAGGTTTAACTTGAAAACTGTGTTTTCTGACGTAAATGTAGCTGAGGAAATAACAAACAACTATTACGAGAAAACATAAGAAAATAACACAACCTCCGACATAGTAATGCACGTGTGTTGTTTCATATGTAATATCTAGGTCGTACATATCTAAAACCGAATTGTAAGCCCATTTTGATACGCCACAAACTGTCAGTATATTTGGCAAACAGAGGGCAACTATCCACGCACTAAATATCTGCAAACAGAATCTCCAGCCTTTGTAAATTCGGCGAAAGATATCGACTGACTTTGTAATATGTACATATCGATTTATTGATAATAACGTGTGAAATAATATCGTTGCTACAAGCAAGGGGTAATATAACCAAATATAAATGTTCACAAGGCTGCTTGGCAATGGCCATCTTCTCATAACAATGCAGGTGGCGTAGACTGGCAAAATAAGTAAACAGTGAATGAAGTCTGAAATAGCTAAATTAGCTGTAGCAATTCTCGCTTTTGTCCGCAAAGTTTTATGACGGAAAACAGTAATTACGTATAATGCATTGCCAAAAGTTCCAATCAAAGACCCCATGTACAAAATGATTGCTTCAAAAATCCTCTCCTCCACTGCAATTAGTCTCAAGATTGTTGTTGAATTTCGCTCGATACTTCCATCCATAGCAACTGAATTTCCTGCAATTGAAAATTTATGAATATGTTACCCAGGTTAAGAATTTAATGATAAACATTGTTAACTTTATAATGTTTTGCGATATCAAAACCAATATGGAAAAATATACTATATCCCTACGAGTGAAACTTGATAAAGTGGCCCCAAAACAAAAATAAAACGGGAAAGGTACCTATTATACACACAATAGGTGATAATAAATTAAATGATAGGGCTTTTGCCGTATGTGGTCCGAGACTATGGAATTCCATTCCACAAGAGTTGAAATGTTTAGATGAAAAGGAACAATTTAAAAGAGGGTTGAAGACATACCTGTTTAAAGTTTCTTACAACTTGTAACTGTTGATTTTAGCCATGTTTCTGTTTTAAACACTTTTAGGAATGGTTTTATTATGCTATTGATGTGTATTATTATTATTATTATTATTATTATTATTTTTTTACAGTATTTCTTAAATGTCAATGCTCTTTTAACTTATCAAATGTCTCTTTTAACTTATTGTGCAGCGCTTTTGAATATTTTCTTTTAAATAGATGAAGCGCTTTAGAAATGAAATAAATGTTAAATGTTAAATGTTAAATTTGAAATTAACCTTCAAAAGAAATCTCTATATCATTTACAATCTGTGCACACATGTGTTCTTTTCCCGTATTCTTAAATATGATAATGCATAAATAATTTGACAACTTATTTTAAAATATCACCTGTTACTATGCAGTAACTATAATTGTGGATGTTTAAACCCTTTGTTTACAATTCATTTCATGTATAGTCACAATATCAATCCTGTTAACCATTTTATTTATTTTTCATATATTTCTCAATATAATATCAAATACTATATATAAAAAGGTCTTATTCTGAAGTTTTGTTCACATTTCTTTGACAAAATCTGGTCCTATTAATCATGACCACGTCCATAGCAACCTTTAAATGGTGATGTATATTACAAAGATAACAATGTGGATGGGTAGGCAAATGAATAAAGATTCGAAACATGTATGCAGACATGCCTAAGACAACACCCATAGCAGCATACAAATGATGGTGCATATTATATTGCAAAGGTGAAACCTAGGATGGGTAGGACAGTGACTAATAACCCCAAACATGTAAGCAAAAATGCCTAGCAACAACACCAAACAACATACATATACACTTGTGCTTGCTAAAACGTCATTGGCGCTAATATTTAATTACTGTTCTGAAAAGAGCTAATCACAACACCATGAAATGTCTGTTATTGATGTTCGCTCACATTAAATCTATTTAAACTTAAAAATCAATGTATCAAACGACCAACGCCCTATTTGCATATATCAATAAATAGTACTAAGACAACCAAATGATTCAAATACATGCACTATTACTGTAGCATGCAAAAAGGCACACTATTAACAGATATTTCATATTAGAAATCATGTAATTTTGGACAGTCCATTGAAAATCCGTACAGCAGTGGCAATTAAAGAAAATCAAACCATTTTAACCTGCAAGTCGGGGCATCTAAAATATCTCTCAGAAGGGAGAGTGCCATGATTAGGTGATAAACTGGGATTAAGAATTGCTAAAACTGAGTGTCGTTTTGTCTGTCTGGACTTGTTGATTATACAAGACTGACAATTACTGTCTCTATAATATCGTCATCATTTTAGAATTTGAACAAACTCAAACGATATTCTTTTTATTGAATTAGTATTGTTTCTAGTGAACGCATGTTACCAACAGATCAATGGAAAAAGTACATACTTTTTTTCGTAATTATGTTTATTTTGCCATAAAAATAAAGGAAATCGGGTTTGTAATAGTACAATATAATTCTAACACGAGAAATTGCGCGAAAAATGAGGCACTCTCGGCTCAGCCACAGAGCACCTTCAGGTAAGTACCTCTCATTTGCATATGGATAGGACAGGATTTGGAACTTTATGACGTCAATGCAGGAACACAAACGCATTCGTCAGTGTATCTTTACATGTAAAGCCATTATGGTCGAACCAGAAGGTCAACTTCAAAACCTGTTTTCGCCAGAAGCCGACGTTGAATATTGGTCAGATTCCTCAAGCTTAGAGCAATACACTCCAGCATTAACATCTGATGGTGTGATTTAGCCAAATTCATTCGAACCGACTGCTAGCAGTAACGATAGTTCCTCTGGAAGTGAATGAGTATGTCCTAGTGAAGCCGTGTTGTTTACATAAAGTGAAGGCTGTTATCAGCGTCCTTTGTTGACATAACTATTCAATGGGTGGAAAACAGCTCCTGCAGACAATGTAATCGAAAGGAAAATTATCTAATATTTCCATACCCATCAAACATACAGAGATCGAATGAGAATGGCTTCAAGAGTTCCCCATAATATTCTCTCAAGTTGTTCAAATGTAGCATGTGTCGTAACAGTACATTCGATCTATGACCAAAATCACCATTCAAAATCTTCGCGAAAGTAGACCCACAAATTCGTTAGAGCAGAACGTTTTGTTGGATAACCATCCCTCTTGAAAGCTATGTGTACACATACTTTATTTCATTTTTTACTGCGTTAATTTAACCATCCACACAGTGAATGAAGTGGTTTCATCTTCTTTCAAAGCACGGCCCATGTTTACTGAAGCCGGCAATACTGTGGTGTATTGTGTATTATATTGTCTCCGACCATTTTTGTTTTTTATGGATAGACATGTCTTACGTTGTGGAAGTTATTTGATCTGGGAGCGTGAAGCTTAGTGTTGACTGTACTTTGCTGTGTCCATCCACTTTTGACATGTGATTGGCATGACACAGTAATTGTTCAGGTAGACCAAACAATGGAAACAAAAATAGCAACATTATAATGAGCGTTGTGTCTTTTTACTTTGATATGATTCCGACGATGTACATGTGATGTATCACAATGAAAACGATCGACTCCCAGCAACATGGAAATCAAAACATACAATCGGACTACGCATTGTTTAAAAACAATTTTATTTGTCTTCCTTTTTTCGCTTTGACCATGGCTACACCGATGGCGTGGAGAACCCCGGCCCCGGTAACATTTACCGGCTTTCACTGTATGGCGTCACTGTCCAGTTTTTACGTGATTTCAACTGCCTTCACCCATTATTACCTACTCAGTTATATCACTCGGAAATGTGTGTAGGGTAATCGTTTCACTGCGGGTGCTGCCGACAAAACACCAAGGAACAATTGTTGTCGGAAGACTAAACTGGTACATCACAATATGTACATTCACCGATAATACTATATAGCAAGCGTAATTAGTAATTCATAAGTAAACATTACACAAAGGCTTAGAAGGCTTTTGAAACACGTTGGACCTCGACACCTTTCGTGAGCTGGTTGTGGTGCCGAAGTTAGTCGAAGCACAGGGGATTAAGGGGGCAAGTATTTTTGCGACTTTCTTACCAATGCGCGCAATATTTAGAGGTATGAATGCAATTTCATTTATTTTTATGGCAAAATAAACATAATTACGAAAAAAATTATCAACCTTTGCATGTACACTTTAAGAAACAGTAAAAAATCAGTATAGTTATAACTTGTTGTCACTTTCGAGATGTACATGTAAACAAAAGTTAAAACGTTCAAGGTCACAATGAACATGAACATGAACAAAAACATGCATATAAACATGAATATACTCTAACATATGCGCTACACTACATATTGAGATTAAGACAAGATATAGCACACCCGCATACATGATAATAATATTAATAATATAACTAAATTTCTTAAAAACAAACTACACCGTCTCAGTACTCATTGCAATACTCAAAAAGGACAAAAATGGATAAAATGACAACAAAGAACAATTTACGTGATTAAAAAGGTAAAACAAAACATTTCAAGGTAAAAAAAAAAGGCTAAAATGACAACGGTAACGTGAAATTACATCCAAAAAAATGATACAATTTCAACGAAAAGAACACATGGTAATATTGCCTAAAAAGGGTGAATTTTAAGATTGCGTTTAAAAGATTCAATTGCACTCTCCGAACAAATATTTAAAGGAAGCTGATTCCACAGAATTGGAGTCTTATTTGAAAATGTACGGACATAATAATTTGTTGTAGTACCAGTTGTGTATTGCCTCTTTAAAATAAATTTAGCAGTAGAACGAAGTGTGGACGACGGGACGTAAATTTCAACCAGAGTCCGCATGTAGTAATATTATTTACCTGACTCGTTATGAAGCCATTGGTGTTGAGCATTTATTGAAAAAGCTCAATTAAAAAAAAAATATATGCATAACTGAGTGACAGCATTTAATCAAACCTGTATACAGTCGAGCGAATAAACGAATGTATTTTACTTAAAAACGGGGAAAAAATGTTTGTTTGAATTTAAGCCGGTTTTAGCGCTTTGGTAAAAAAAAAATCAAAGAAACAAAAAACTTACCAAGTTATCCTCTAAACTGAATGTGTATTATTATCAGCAGTAGGTAAACCTATTCTTTTCATTCGTTATTAAATAGTCAGCCAGATCAGAACACTCTTAATTTTGCAGCACAGCTTTTCGTTTTATGGACAGCACGTCTGATATAACATCCATCTACTAAATGCGCGCATTGATTCCAAACGCGAAATAAATAGATGTCATGTATGACGTATGCTTCTATATTAAGATGTTTGAAATTACCTCAATTTTGTTGCATGAAGTTGACCACAATTCATTGCGTCTACGGTTATGAAATTGACTACAATTCATTGCGTCTAAGCTTACGCATTGTAATCAAGTGTTGCTAAATGTTGAAGAAATTTAATATATCTGTCTGTCCATCTGGCTCGACAGAATTTCTGCTACTAAATGTTACGTCAATAGTAATATGTTATAGTCTGACTCAATGGAAAATCTGACCACCACTGCTTCATTTCACCATGTCGCTTGGCAAACATTTCACTAAAATTTCCTCTTTTCTTTGCGTATGCTACCACTATCTTCAGCAAATCATCAGCCAATAATGCTTGCCTAACAATTTCACTTCACTGTTTACCATTCGAGGAGAAAAAATGTAGCAAATGTTAATTTGTTTTGTTTAGCTAGACGTTTACGATTTCACCCTGTTGATACCAGTTTTGTATTGTCAGACAATAAAATGTAGCAAGTTTGAAAGAATTTTGTCTAACAAGTCGACGGATTTGGTTACACGCTTGTGATTTTCACTGTGTACCGAACATTGCAGATAAAAAAACTACGTACCATACATTATTGAACGTCTGACAATTGTTTATATCGACCTTACAGACTCTAATTTTAACACAAGTTATTTGTATGATATCAACAACTTGAATTACCCGACAATAGTTAATGATAGCATTTTGTCCTTTCAGTGATATTATCCTGGATGTGGAAATGGTCATACCAATATTACAACGATAACTGATCTGGCAGTGATTGTGATGAGCCATGCACATTTATTTTTCGCACTTCATATGTACAAAATGAGTCCCCTGTGTTAAATTAGGCTCTGAGTGAGTGGATGATAATATTACAAATAATAGCAAGACCTTACATGTACATTTAGGATGTCAAACATCATTATTTAATCATTTATGGGTGGTAACGTCTATACCTCACAATTAGACACCGACCCTGGAAGTGTATTTATGTCAATTACGAAAAGGATGGACCCAAGGACCTAACCTTAGGAAACCCCACTAAGGACATTCTGCCACTCTGAATATACACCATTAACAACTAGCATCTACTTTCTTTCAGAGAGAAAAGACTTGATCCAACTCAAAGCCGGGTCATTAATACCATAGTACTTTAGTTTATCAATAAGTATATTGTGAGGAACCTTATCGAAAGCTTTTCCAAAATCACAGTATATTACATCAATCTACCTCCCCATGTCCAAAATCTCTGCTCATCTGTCCAAAACTAGAAGTAATATAACTGCAACACTGTAGCTCGACCACTTATAAACCCAAATTGCAATTGTGGCCAATTTAGTTAGAAGGGATGTGGGTGGGGGGTCTGAGGCCTAACAAAACGAATTTACTTTTTCATCCTACATTGAACTATTGACCTCCCCCCCCCTACGTCAATCTCACAGCATACGATCTCAAAGTCAAACGCTAAATGACATATACGATAGATAATAATCGATAAATCAGTTTCTCAAAGGAGACTCATTAACATTAATTGAGATAAATACAAATTTCCGTTGAAACATGATATGAAACCTGCAGAGATTAAATAATTCGTTCTAAATTTGATCATTTTTCTATGATTCCTTCAACAACAGAAATATGCTCTAAAGTAGATTTATTGTGACTTCCCGCTGACTTCTAAAAAGGAATGTTAGCTGGTCCAGTTGTTGTCAGTACAAAACTTTAGCTGGTCCAGTTGTTGTCAGTACAAAACTATTATATGTAAGTAAACGAAAATACCCTGATTCCAAGATTGCGGATCATAATTTGAATATGTCACGTCATTAGGCTGTCACCTTTGATTCGGTAGGTCGAAGTACTTTTCTCTATAAGCAAATGATTCAGAGGAACTTGCTGCTGGTGGATAGTTCAGCACAGCTTGAGACAGGCTAAGATGTACCGTTGGTCGAACACTCTTGTAGTCATTGCATACTAATGGTAATAGTTCAGAATTTCAAGAGATCCGCCATCTCATGACAAAAGGTTAGCCATCCTGCAGTATTTTCAGCTAAGTGTGATTTAGCAGCCATTGATTTATAAAGCGACACTCAAGCAACTTTCATTATTTCCACAGTTTCGACGGCTTCTCAGTGGAAGACAGTAAAGTAAACTAAAAGGACCTAAACATAATTCTGGTAACTTTACAGAAAATTTCTTTAAACAGCTGTTATTTATAAGGTTGTGAAGAAGAAGTATAGGCATTGTTACAAAGTAATGCTCCGTTTGTATAATCTAACTAGCCACCAAACCTTCTCCAAGATAAAAATTTAAATTTCGTACATAGCGTTTTATTTTGTCTTTATGTTCGTGATTGTGATTCCCACTGTGTTGAGCTATAAGAACATTGAACTTATAACTTAAACATTGGAAAACTTTCCATACATTTGGAATTTTATTTTCTTTCATGAAAGTCTGTAACCATTCTAATATGATCATTTCACAATCTGGTCAAGGGGATATATCGCTAGTTGATGTCATGTGCCTTATAGCTATGAACCTCTATTCTTGAAAACACTCAAATTATTTTCAACACGCTTAGGATCCGATATATCTAAACAACACAGTATCTTCAAATGTTTGATTTGAGTCCTATGGCAAGAGGTTAAATATTCCATAGCAGAAAATCCTGACATGTCTTAAATTGTCTTTCAAATATTGGGTGTTAATATTGTCCGAGTATTGCATTGCTATTCTATTACAACTACCAATTATTTTCGACAATCATTAAGTAAGCAATGGCATTGAAGAATGAATCCTTTCAATGTGAAAGTTGTCATTTTAAAATTTCGTGTGTAGATAAACTTTGTATACGGAAGTGACATTATTTAAAGAAATATTCAAAGCAATATGGCTATCAGTACTGTTCGTTTAATTTATTATTTGGTTGAGACAAGTTCCAAATGAAGATTTATTGTCTAAATGTAGTGGCATAGATTTCATGCGCGCGAAGACACTTGAGAACAACACCTTGTTATGGTCCACAGAACAGCTGTGTAATTGAAATGACTGCAACTGACATAAACCTCGGTTAATAGCCAAAGGGTGCCTGATTTGATTATGACAATGGATGTCTATAACATGGCGCCATTTCCCATATATGTATGAACTTTGTTTTTGTAAAAACATACTAAATGTATCATATTCAAGATATTTGCAATTGTCTATGAACACGGAGAAGAAGAGGAAGAAGACAAAGAAGAAATAGAATGAACCAAAGAACAAGAAAACAACAACAACAACAACAACAACAACAACAACAACAACATCAACATCAACAACACATAACAATAAATACAGTAATAATTGTTCTGCTTAGAGTACATTAGACTTTATTCATCATCTATATCAGTGTTAACATATACACATAATTCTATCTTTAACTATATAAATAAAGTTTGAAACCAAAACTGCTATAATTGCAGGAATCAACTGTAAGTTCAGAGTCTGATCAGAAACCCAAACATAATACATTGAAAATCCGACATTTTTTAATGTCCTCAACATTGAATATTTTTCTAACAAAGGAAACATTAATGTATAAACAAATAAATAGATCAGTAATAGGTAACCACATTTTTTAAAGGAACAAACTGTGCACAATGTTCATATTAATTCCAATTTATACACAGCAGTTCCGCAAACACGTTCGCCTCACATCCCTGTCGGTAATGATATACACTATAGGATTTAAAGCACTGTGTAAGGAGAAAAAAACCACTGCCAGTCGATTTAATGTAGCGTGATGCATGTCAGGATCAATCGCAGCTAAAATAATACAAGGAATATACTGACAAAAGAAACAGAATGCTAAAAGCCCAAATATTTTGGCTAATCTAACTTCTTTCTTCGGTAATGAAGATCTAGTTTGGGGTACGATCCTAACCGTGCCTGGCGGAGCTGAAAAAATGACTATAGGTTTAACTTGAAAACTGTTTTTTCTGACGTAAATGTAGCTGAGGAAATAACAAACAACTATTACGAGAAAACACAACAAAATCACACAACTTCCGACATAGTAATACACGTGCGTTGTTTCATGTGTAATATCTAAGTCGTATATGTCTAAAATCGAATTGTAATCCCATTTCGTTATGCCACATACTGTCAGTATATTTGGCAAACAGAGTGCAACTATCCACACACTAAATATCTGCAAACACAATCTCCAGCTTTTGTAGATTTGGCGAAAGGTATCAATTGACTTTGTAATATGTACATACCGATTTATTGATATTAGCATGTGAAATAATAGCGGTGCTATAACTAAGGGGTAATATAACCAAGTAAAAACTGTCACAAGGCTACTTGACAATGGCCATCTGCTCATAACAATGCAGGTTGCGTAGACTGGCAAAATAAATAAACAGTGGATGAAGTCTGAAACAGCTAAATTAGCTGTAATAATTCTCGATTTTATCCGCAAATTGTTGTGATGGTAAACGATGATTACGTATAATGCATTGCCAATAGTTCCAATCAAAGACCCCATGTACAAAATGGTTGATTCAAAAATCCTCTCCTCCAGTGCAATTAGTCTTAAGATTAATGTTGAATTTCGCTCGATACTTCTATCCATACCAACTGAATTTCCTGCAATTAAAAATTTATGAATATGTTACCCAGGTTACGAATTTAATGATAATTATAGTGATAATCGTTTGAACAGATACGGTACACTATTAGAGGTTGATTGCTTGGATAGAAGCTACACACAATTCCTCTTTGGAGAGCATTAATATATTTCATCATTTGATTTGAAATTTGCAATCCAAACTCAAGGCAACATCTGATGGTTATGCTTTGTAGTAACTAAGCGAATTGTTCGTTACGTGGATATACTATGGATATGTATTGGTACAGTCGTTGTGTAGCAGAAAATAGTTGTTTTCACGTATTTGGGTAATACGTGACACAATAATCCGTCGACGATCGAAATACAGAATCCAAATATCGGTAGATTATATAATATGCTAGAGTGTAGATTATATATTATGCTAGATTGAAAGTGACCATATCGGTGCAAAATTTAATATTATCTTGGATATTTTATTATTACAAGAACTTTATAATGTTTTGCGATATCAAAACCAATATGGAAAAATATACCATATCCCTATGTGTGGAACTTGATAAAGTGGCCCCAAAACAAAAATAAAACGAGAAAAGTACCTATTATACACACAATATATGATTTGTAAATAACCTGTCAAAAGATATTTCTTACAATCTGTGCACACAGGTGTTCCTTTTCCGTATTCTTAAATATGATAATGCATAAATAATTTGCCCACTTGTTTTAAAATATGACCTCTTACTACAACTATGTAGTAACTGTAATTGTGTATGTTTAAACCTTTTGTTTACAAAACCATTTCATGTAGTCACAGTATCAATCTTGTTACCCATTTTATTGTTAGAAGTAGTACTCACTAATCTGCAAATTCAGTTCAAAGGTTGGATTTCATTTTTCCAAAAAATGTAATGTTGATCAAATGTAATTTTTGTGGTCAACGCTTGGAATTAGTTATCTATAAAGTGTTTCCCCATGTGTGAATTTAATTGCCATTTTTCTGCGTGTGTTCTTTAATAGAACAGTTTGTTTTCAAAGACAGGGTTTGCAACGAGGTGTGTAGCTTCTACCCAGGGTACCGACAGGGCAAAAACAGGTTGGCCGCGATCGGCCACGAACGTTCTGGTAATCACTGTCTGAACATGTATTGTCAACGTTGTTAATAAAAATACGTGTAACAATGTTGCGATTTCAACTTGCAAATAAACACAAACATAGCAACAAAAAACTATGCATAACAAATAGGATCACGCCATATTTCTCAACATGACATCAAATACTACATATAAAAAAGTCTTATTCTGCAGTTTTGTTGACAAAGCTGGTCCTAGTAACCATGACCACGTCCATAGCAACCTTTAAATGGTGATGTACTAGTATATTACAAAGATAACAACATGGATGGGTAGGCAAATGAAAAAAGATTCGAAACATGTATGCAAATATGCCTAGCAACAGGACAACCGCCGTAGCAGCATACAAATGATGGTGCACACTGCAAAGGAGAAACCTGGGATGGGTAGGAAAGTGACTAAATCACAAATATGTAAGCAAATATGCCTAGCAACAACACCACAAACAGCCAAATACACTTGTGCTAAAACGTCATTGGAAAAAAGGGAATCACAACACCATGAAATGCCTGTTATTGATGTTCGCTCACAATAAATCTATTTAAGCTTACAAAAATCAATGTATCAAACGACCAACGCCCTATTTGCATATATAAATAAATAGTAGTGTTACGATCCAGAAATACCATATTCGGAATTTTGGCATATTTTACCTAAATTAACGTTGAATTCAATTTATACTACTTATTCACTAACAGGAGCTAACAATAGCATGATCAAATAATATGTTGATTTATCTACTAATATTATACTAATTACATTATTTTATCGCTAGATAACAAATGTCAAGTGTTTTGATTAAACAACATAGATTAGTTCCTCTAAACAAGGTAACTTGTTGATTGCCGAATTTAGATTAATACTTAATTTTCCAATGGCGTGATTAACATTTGTCTTACACGTGAACAATTTACATATGGCATGATCTTGAATCTCTGGTGGAAAGTTCACCGTATCTATATATGTTTATATATATATATATATATATATATATATATATATATGTATATATATATATATATATATATATATATATATATATATATATATATATATATATGTATATATATATATATATATATATATATATATGTATATATATATATATATATATATATATATATATATATATATATATATATATATATATATATATATATGTTTGTTTATTACCATATATATAAGATTTTTTACAGTTCGCACAATAAAGTAAATACAGGTTGATAATTTGGTAATGGGAGTCAGAAAAATAGCATAATTCTAGTCGAGTCTGACACCGTAGACACTGGAATGTTACAACGTTACTATCAAAGCAAAGTAACTAGAGGGCAGTGTACATGTAAGGAACATATCAAATGAATAATCAAATACAAAATGAGTGTGTTTTTTAGAGAATCACGAAATGAAATTCGAGATGTTTGTGTTCTAATACTAGGTGGTAGACTGTTCCAAACGGCCGTACATGTGAAACATATTGCAAACTTGCCTATGGACGTGAGTACTTTAGGTAGAAGGAGATTTCCCCTACCATTGAACCTAATACTATATTCATGAACTGGTGGAGTGCAATAATCTATAAAACGGTGAGGTAACCTGTTGGTTAATAAATCATACATGAAAGTACAAAGTTTGAAGTTTGTAGTTTGAATATACTGTGTCAAGAATTTGAAGTTCACTAAATAAATTGTTGGAATGTGCAGCGATACAACTAAAAGTATAGCCCTGACCGCCATTTTTTGAGATTTGTGAATACATGTTAGATGTTACGAACATGTAGATCCCCATACTTCAATACCATAGGTAATGTGTGGTTGGATAAAAGATTTGTATATCAGAATAAGGATATCTTTAGGTACAAATATCTTAATTTGAACAAAATACCAACTTTTTTCCTAACAGTGGAGTTTACCATTTGAATATGCTTTGACCAATTTAGGTGTTTATCTAAAATGACACCAACACTTATGTTGATTCCACTTCATCAATAACCCTACTAATGTGGAGAGAACCTTCAAGGGATATTTTTCTCCTAGTGTTTCTAAACAGAATGTAGTTTGTTTTGAGATGATTAATGGTAAGTTTATTTACATTGCACCACTTCAATGCGTTATTCAAGTGGGCATCAACATTAGATAAATTTATATTTGTAATGATTGTCAGGAAAAGTGTGAAATAAATTAGAATCATCTGCAAATAATCTGAACTGGAAAAAAATGGATGAGGAAGCAATGTCGTTGATAAATAACAAAAATAAAGTGGGACCTAAGACAGAACCTTGTGGCACTCCACATTGAATAATACGGTTAGTGGATGTGTTACTACTAGCATGGATATATTGGTATCTATCACATAAGTAGTCAGTGAACCATTTCAAAGGCAATCCCCTAATGCCATAATGGACCATTTTTGAAAGAAGAATTTCATGATTAATAGTATCAAAAGCCTTGGAAAAGTCGAGGAAAATGCCAAGAGTGACTCTGCCTTCATCCATCTGCTTGATAAGATAATTGACAAGGTTAATAAGGGACAACTTTGTGCTATATTTTTTGCGAAACCCATATTGATGCTCGTAAAGAATATTATTTTATTTCTATATAGTGCATTAGACGATTATTTACAATGGTTTCTAATACTTTGCTTAAAAGAGGTAAAACTGATATTGGCCTGTAGTTGCCAGGGTCATCAGTGGCTTCCTTTTTAAAGATGGGTGTAACTTTGCTATTTTAAGTGTTGTGGGGAAGATTCCTGAAGAAATAGATAGGTTGAAAATATAAGCTAAAGGTTTAGATATTATTGCTGCTCCATTAATAAGAAGTTTAACTGGTACATCATCATGACCACATGCCTTTTTAATGTTCAATGAATTTATGAGATTATAGGCCTCAGCTTGTGTAGTGGGATTCATAAAGAATGAATTAGTTAAAGGAGTGGATAAGTAGTCTTTAAAACTATGATTGGTTGAATTAATATTACTAGCCAAATTAGGACCTATTTTAAGAAAGTAATAATTCAAAGCTTCAACAATATCACTGATCTCAGAGATGTGGGTAGAACAATGAATCTAGAGAGACCATTTAATTATAACTAGTTATGTTTACAAAGATGACATCACCTTAATTTCAAGGTGACAGCTAGAACATATATGTTAGGGATTTGGAGAAATAAACTCTATTCTTAGATTTTGATAACAACGCAACTATTGGAGTGCGGTGTCTCTCTCTGCCTGAGTGTAGGAGTGTACGTGTATGTGACGATACCTGTGTAGCTAATTCCTAACTTAGACAAGCTCGTACATCCTGGTACCCTAGAAAGACAGTTAGAGTGGAGAATCGTTTACTTTCTGCCGATCTACCCACAACTACCATACTTAGACACTGAAACAGTATATATTAAGTCCCCGAGAACGTAACAGTAGTAATACAACCAAATGATTCATATACATGCACCTTTACTGTAGCATGCAAAGAGGCACACTATTAACAGATATTTCATATTAGAAATCATGTAATTTTGGACAGTCCATTGAAAATCCGCACAGCAGTGGCAATTAAAGAAAATCAAACCATTTTAACCTGCAATGCATAACTGAGTGGCGGCATTTTATTAAGCCTATATACGCATGCAGTGGAACGAATTAACCTGTATTTAACTGAAAAATTTAAGCGAGTTTTAGCCCTTTGGTGAAATAAAGTCCAAGAAACAAAAAACTTACCAAGTTATCCTCCAAACTTAATGTGTGTTATTATCAGCAGTGGGTAAACCTATTCTTTTGATTCGGTTTTAAATAGCCAGCCAGTTCATAACACTCTTAATATTGTAGCACAGGTTTTCGTGTTATGGACAGCACGTCTTATATGACATCCAACCACTGAATGCGCGCATTGATTCCAAACTCGAAATAAACGTAGAGGCATGTATGACGCATGCTTCTATATTAAGATGATTGACATGGTCTAAGGTGTGTTGATTGAAATTGACCACAATTCATTGCGGCTAAGGTTACGCAATGTAAACAAATTTTGCTAAATGTTGAAGAGCGATATATCTGTTTATTTATATTCAAAATATGTTTTACTAGATTTAATAGTATCATTTGAGTAGCGATTGGCACAGACCATGCACGTGTAGTGGGGAAAATATGACATTATTCATGTATATTTGATAATTGCCATTTTTTGACTATTTTCTATCACATTATTAGCCATTTTGTGAAATGTTTCATTTGATGATTTGAGATGAGGAAAACGACCACAAAAAAATGAAATTGTACCGCACAATACTGAACCATTGGTGCAGTACATGATTTACATCATAGGTCATGTCCACTAATGAGCATTTGGTGAGGTAAACATCTTATGTTACTACAATAGGAACCACAGTCGCAGATACAAAACACCATCTGGCTCTACGGATATCTTACTAACGTTTACGTCAATAGTTACCTTTTATAGTCTGACTCGATGGAAAATCTGACCACCACTGCTTCATTTCACCATTTCGCTTGGCAAACACTTTACACCAAAATTTCTTCTTTTTCGATTCGAAACATGTATGCAAATATGCCTAACAACCCAAACATGTAAGTAAATATGCCTAGCAACAACACCAAACAACTGACATATACACTTGTGCTAAAACGCTAATTACTGTAGCATGCAAAGAGGCACACTATTAACAGATATTTCATATTAGAAATCATGTCATTATGGACAGCCCATTGAAAATCCTTGCAGCAGTGGCAATTAAAGAAAATCAAACCATTTTATTCTACAAGTCGGGCATCGACAATGTCTCTCAGAATGGCAGAGCGCCATATTTAGGTGATAAAACGGAAAGAATTATTAAATCTGAGTGTCCTTTCTTCTGAACTTGTTCACTACAAAAGACTGACAGCTGACCCTCTGATATGTTAATTATTTTAGAATTCGAACAAAGTAAAACGATTTTTTTTGTAGTGAATTAGTATTATTTTAAAAAGTGAATGCATGTTACCCACAGATCAATGAAAACTTAAGAAAAATCAAAACTCGATATAGCTATAAGTTGTTTTCACTTTCGAAATGCATAAGTAACAATTAAAACGTTCAAGGTCACAATGAACATGAACATGAACATGAACATGAACATGAATATACTTTACATAACATATGCACTACACTACATATTGAAATAAAGACAAGAAATAGCACACCCACATACATAATAATATTAATAATAAGAATAACAATTTCTTAAATACAACTACACCATCTCAGTGCTCTTTACAATACTCAAAAATACCGCCAATGGCGTTGTTGCACAACTGTACAGTTTCTAAAAATGTTTATCCATATGGCAGTCCATGCTAACAATAAGTGGTCATTTGTTGAATGACTATCCGGTTGCCTTTCCAACCATGTTGATATCTTTACGATATATGCTATCATTTGGCTGTTGCTATGGACGTGGTCATGTTGTTAGATATATTTGCATACATTTTCGTATGTTTTTGTTCACTTGTGTATGAATTCCTGATATTATCTTTGCAATATACATGATTATTTGGCTGTTGCTATGGGCGTGGTCTTGTTGCTAGGCATATTTACATACATTTTTTGAATGTTTATTCAATTGTCTATTAATCCCTGTTGTTATCTTTGCAATATATGTGATCATTTGGCTGTTGCTATGGGCGTGGTCTTGTTGCTAGGCACATTTGCATACATTTTTTGAATGTTTATTCGTTTGTCTTTCTATTCCTGTTATCTTTGCATTAATTGTGATTATTTGGCTGTAGCTATGGGCGTGGTCTTGTTGCTAGGCAAATTTACATACATTTTTTGAATGTTTATTCAATTGTCTATTAATCTCTGTTATCTTTGTGAAATACACGACCGTTTGGTTGTTGCTATGGGCGTGGTCATAGTTGCTAGGGTATTTGCATACATTTTTTGAATGTTTACTCATTTGCCTACCAGATGATGTTGTTATTTGACCAAAATATACTGCCATTTGGTTGTTGCTAAGGGCGTACTCATGGTTGCTAGGGCCAATTTTGTCAAAATGTTTTGAAGAAAATCTGCAGAATAACACTTTCAGAAACATCTCACCAAGTTTCAGACTCGGTGACCAAGTACTTTTTGAGATATAAGTTTTTGACCAAAAATGAACATTTTTACACCTAATTTGCATATCACTCATGGAATCATTGTATGCTTATTATTTCTTCGTCCATACATCTCTAGATGCATTACCATTAAATTTCAGCCCAATCTGCTCAGTAGTTTTGGAATTATAGATTTTTAACCAAAAAGACACATTTTTAGCCCTAATTTGCATATATCGCTGATGGAATCACCATGTCATGAACAACTCTTACTTTACATCCCCTTAAGAATGTTCCCACCAAATTTCGCACCAATCTGCCCAGTAGTTTCTGAGTTTAAGTTTTTTGACCAAAAATCACATTTTTTGACCCAAATCACACACCTCTGATGCGATCATTTTGATTTGAACAATTTCCCAACTAGACACGCAAGGTAATGAATCTACCAAATATCATGGCAATCGGTTCAGCGGTTTTTGACTTTAAGTGTTTTTACACACACACACACACACACACACACACACACACACACACACACACACACACACACAGACAGACAGACTCCGGACGATCCCTATAGCTCAGTTCAGTTGTGCTAAGAAGGACAAAGCGGATAAATGACAACAAAGAACAATTTACGTGATTAAAAAGGTGAAACAAAACATTTCAGAGTAAAAAAACGCTAAAATGACAACGGTAACGTGAAATTACATCCAAAAATGATACAATTACAACGATAAGAACACAAAAAAGGTGAATTTCAAGATTGCGCTTAAAAGATTCAATTGCACTATCCGAACAAATATTCAAAGGAAGCTGATTCCACACAATTGGAGTCTTATTTGAAAATTTGTTGTAGTACCAGTTGTATATTGCCTCTTTAAAATAAATTTATCCGTAGAACGAAGAGTGGGAGTCAGGGCGTACATTTCAACCAGAGTCTGCATGTAGTAATATTACTTACCTGACTCGTCATGAAGCCGTCAGTATAGAGCATTTATTGAAAAAGCTCAATATCAAACTGATATACCAAATATATGCATAACTGAGTGGCGGCATTTTATCAAGCCTATATACACATGTAGTAACCTGTATTTAACTGAAAATTTAAGCGAGTTTTAGCCCTTTGGTGAAATAAAGTCCAAGAAACAAAAAACTTACCAAGTTATCCTCCAAAATTAATGTGTATTATTATTAGCAGTAGGTAAACCTATTCTTTTGATTCGTTTTTAAATAGTCAGCTAGTTCATAACACTCTTAATTTTGCCGCAGAGCTTTTCGTTTTATGGACAGCACGTCTGATGTAACATCCAACCACTAAATGCACGCATTGATTCCAAACACGAACAAACGTAGATGTCATGTATGACGTATGCTTCTATATTAAGATGATTGAAATTGCCTCAATTTTGTT
Source organism: Glandiceps talaboti (assembly GCF_964340395.1). Lineage (NCBI taxonomy): Eukaryota > Metazoa > Hemichordata > Enteropneusta > Spengelidae > Glandiceps > Glandiceps talaboti. Next base: position 14,064,797 of record NC_135557.1, read on the forward strand.
GTATGAAATTGACAACAATTCATTGCGTCTAAGGTTATGAAATTGGCCACAATTCATTTCGTTTAAGATTATGAAATTGACCACAATTCATTGCGGCTAAGGTTACGCAATGTAAACAAATGTTGCTAAATGTTGAAGAATACGTTTTACTAGAATTATTGGTATCATTTGAGTAGTGATTGACACAGACCATGCATGTGTACTGGGGAAAATGTGACATTATTCATGTAGATTAGATTAGATTAGATTAGATTAGATTAGATTAGATTAGATTACTTTATTGACAATACGACTACAAAAATCGAAAAGGAATATGACTTGGTGTTGCTAAAACGATCTACAGCACATGACAAATACAGCATGATACACATACATATTCAGTACATACAATATTATAATACAATACGATGAAATACCGTACAATAAGGTAAAATACAATAAATACAACTAAAATGATAAAAAGAAATGAACCATTCCAAAAGGATAGTAAAATGACTCGGGAGGAGGTGTGCGAAGTAATTGTTCTCGGATAAAAACTATTCCTAAAACATGTAGTTTTGGTTCTAAAGCTTCTAAAACGTTTCCCCAGAGGGAAGCAATTGAAAGAGGCTGTGTGCTGGGTGGGAAGCGTCATCAATGATATTTTTACATTTACCAGATAAACCTGCATAATACAGTGACTCAATGGAAGGTAAATTAGCTCCAATGACTTTAGAAGCAGTTTTTACTTTCAAGATTGTTTTTTTCCTTCTTTGTGACACTACCATACCACACAATTATAGAGAATGTTAGTTCACTTTCTATCACTGCTCTATTAAAAAGAACCAATACCGTCTCACTTACACCAAATTTCTATACTTTCCTTTAACGAAACATACGTTGACATGCTTTGTTGATAATTGCATTAATGTTTGCTTCCCATTTCATTGAATTTGAAATAAGTGTACCAAGGAATTTAAAACAATGAACTATTTCAACGGATTTACCAATAATTCCAGTGCATCAGTGGCAGATTTTTTGTATATTTATTTGCACTCTAAACTTGTACCATTATTTACTTTGGCCAGGGGTCAGACACGATTAGCATAGCTATTTTCTGACTCCTGTTATCCGATCTAGTTTGCTTTTCCTGTATTTACGTTTGTATTGTACTTATTTTTGATCGGATAATAAAATATATATCATATCATCATATATATCATATATCATTTATTCTTACGAAAGTCAATGATCATCTCTTTCGTTTTTTGGATGTTTAACACTAAATTATTATATGAGCACCAATCCGTCAACTAAGTAACCTTAGATGTGTAACGAGTTTCATCACAGTATATTTGATAACTGCCATTGTTTGACTATTTTGTAACAGTTTATTAGCCATTTTGTCAAATATTTCGTTTGCTTTGAGATGAGGAAAAAGACCTTAAGGAACCATAGTGTAAAACACAATACAGAATCGTGCAGTACATGATTCACATCATAGGTCATGTCCACTATAAAGGAGCATTTGGTAAGATTATCATCTTATATTACTACAAAAGGAACAACAGTCGCAGACACAAAACACCACCTGGCTCGACGGTAACCTTAGTAACGTTTACGTCATAGTGACCTTTTACTTTTATGATCTGACTCGATGTAAAATCTTACCGTCACAGCTTTATTTCACCATGTCGCTTTGCAAACATTTCACCAAAATTTCTTCTTTTCTTTGCGTATGCGCTACCACTATCTTTAGCAAATCATTAGACAATAACGTTTGTCTAACAATTTCACTTCAAAGTGTACCATGGCAGGCGATAAAATGTAGCAAATATTAATCCGTTTTGTTAAACTATACACGGTTACGATTTCATCTTGTTGATATTAGAGTTTTGTATAGTCAGACAATCCGTGACAAATTGCGTCCATCCCTTCTGAAACCCCTAACACTGCATGAGACATAATCAGTAATACCCCTTTTTCTTTTTGCTTTGTTGCTTTTTAACATTTATTTTGTGATAAGGGGGTGCCCTCTCTTGTGAATTATGTAAAAAAAAGCGCAGGAAAATGCAATATACCTATACTTGAATTGTCACTTTGTTAGAATATCCAAATGCAAGAGTCACAAGCCAATTACGTCCACCATATATCAAATATCAACAGAACCTATGTGCCATGGTTAATTCCCGCCAAACAAATACATTTCCTCCACTGGCTCAACTGTTAATAATTTCCCATGGTCTATGATATTGATTACTGCAAACATATATTGTGCAACGTCAGTCTATCAAACTCTGTCAAATCTTAATTACACATTTCTAATTGGATGATAAATGATTGACAACTGACATGTGATAGTTATGCATGATTCATGGCTCTCCATCAGATTTGAATTATGGGTAAAAAGTAATTACTGGTATTATCTTCTAGATAATTAGACAATAAACAAGCCCATTAGATGTTGATATTAACCATAAATGGTACAAAAAATGTTGAAACCTTGTCGTTGTTGAAGAGAATGATTTTTGATTCCGATGACAGTGATTTTGTATTGAATGTGTACACAAGTGATATAAGGGTTGAGATCAATAGTAATCAATGTCATAGACCATGGGAAAGTATTAATAATTGAGCCAGTGGAGGAAATTATCATTTTTTCTCATTTATTTTAGGCGGGAATTAACCATGGCGCATAGCTTCTGTTGAAATGAAATTGTAAATAAAGAGAGATGTGTTATAGTTATTGCTTATGAAATGTTGCCAATCTGTCGCTTAATTATATATGCATCTACAAATTTCATTTAATGCAAATAAATTCACATGCCATTAAATTATTTTCATTTTAACTCCATGGGCATCAGATTCACACAGAATACATTTGATAACTTTTCCACTTTCATTTTCATCAACCTAATTATATAATATTTCAGATTCATTAAAAATACATTCTTTGCTTTTTCTTAGACCAAACCAATGTATTAATGTAAAAAAGAATTACAGAATGATACGAAGGCTACTATCATACTATCTTAGCCTACCTGTAGACTTGAGAACGGCTATCACTACATTACTCTGCTATCCTAACTGTAGCTTACATGTAGACTTGAGAACGGCTATCGCTACACTGCTCCGCTATCCTAACTGACATTTTCAATTTTTTTATTTTAGCATGTGAAGAGAATGACTATTAGTATCATCGTAAAAATGTTACAATCATACAAAATCAGCTTCCTGCCAGAAGATAATTCTGTTGTCGAAATGTTATTATATAACCGGACAATCATACTGACGTATTGTCTAATAATATTGGGTAGGATGTTGAACTATGTTTTCAACGAATGTCCACAAGGTAGATCATTATGATCAACTGACTTGAAAGGAAGGAAATGGCCATGGGTATCCACACAGAAACTGCCGGGCAGGAACCAGGTGTGTAGGGTTTTTCAATTGCTATAATCCTGAAGTGTTTGATTGAGTGAGGTAGTCCGTAGAAGCGAATTGGAACTGGTTCATATCTATTGATTTTTCTGATTTGTGATAGATGATTCATAGGTTGTTGTTGTTGTTGTTGTTGTTGTTGTTGTTGTTGTTGTTGTTGTGCTATGAATCACTAATACATGTCAGTTATCAATCAATTATCAACCAATTAGAATTCTTTAATTAATATTTTGCCAGTGTTTGATTGACTAACATTGCACCATATATGTTTGTAAGTACTCAATGCCATAGACCATGGAAAAGTATTAACAATTTGAGCCAGTGGAAAAAATGATAATTTTTCTCATTTACTTTTGGCGGAATTAACCATGGCGTATAGCTTCTATTAAAATCAAATTGTAAACAAATAGAGATGTGTTGTAGTTATTGCTTATGAAATGTTGCCACTCTGTCGCTTAATTACATATGTATCTACAAATTTCATTTAATGCAAATAAATTCACATGCCATTAAATTATTTTATTTTAACTCCATGGGCATCAGATTCACACAGAATACATTTGATAACTATTCCACTTTCATTTTCATCAACCTAATTATATAATATTTCAGATTCATTAAAAATACATTCTTTGCTTTTTCTTAGACCAAACCAATGTATTAATGTAAAAAAGAATTACAGAATGATACGAAGGCTACTACTATCAATCTATCTTAGCCTACCTTTAATATTTGAATTTTAGCATGTAATGAGAATGACTATTAGTATCACTGTAATAATGTTACAATCATACACAATCAGCTTCCTGTCAGAAGATAATTCTGTTGTCGAAATGTTATTATATAACCGGACAATCATACTGACTTATTGTCTAATAATATTGGGTAGGACGTTGAACTGTGTTTTTAACGAATGTCCACAAGGTACATACTTATGATCAACTGACTTGAAAGGAAGGAAAATGGCCATGGATATCCACACAGAAACTGTCAAAATAAAGCCGGGCAGGAACCAGGTGTGTAGAGTTTTTCAATTACTATAATCCTGAAGTGTTTGGTTATTGAGTGAGATAGTCTGTTATACATGTAACGTTGTAATCTCTGTTTAACTGAGAAACTATGTATAATCAATGCTGAAAAGAGTATGCTACTGAACAAAAACATCCGAACTGGTCTCGAAATGTCGCCATGAAGGCAAATACTCGCTCGCCAACTATAGAAGTAGAACCCCCGTAAGGAATAGTTCAGTCCTACCATCTTGTTACGCAATATATACATACAAATATTAAGTGTATATGTGTATCGACCTTGATACTCCCAATTTAGTCGTCTGAAGATCGCTCGAAGCGTGAAACTCTGAGTAACGATTTATTACATCCTTATTCTTTTAAATGAAGTCTACATACATACATACATACATACATACATACATACATACATACATACATACATACATACGTTATTGTTAGTCTCGACTAGAGGTGAAATATATCTATCTTTGTGTTAATAATGTAATGTCCCACGAGTAAAACACCAATCCTACATCATTTTACTTGTAATGATTTATGCACGGTTTTAAAATGCATACATACATACATACATACATACATACATACATACATACATACATACATACATACATACATACATACACACACATACATACATACATACATACATACATACATACATACATACATACATACATACATACATACATACATGTATACATACATACATACATACATACATACATACGTTATTGTTAGTTTAGACTAGAGGTGATATATGTCTATCTTTGTGTTAATAATGTAATTTCCCACGAGTAAAACATCAATGCTACATCAAATTGGTTTAAATGTTGATAATATTGTTCTTATCTGCCTGAGTGTATGTCTGTACGTACGTAAAAACACCTCCAAAGTAAAATTATTTAGTTTCTAATCCTACATTGAACTATTGATCTCATCCGTTATTGATCACGACTTTACTTCACTTATATTTTTTATCCAATAAACTTTTCAAACTTTTTCCTTGCGATTTTTGTGCTTATCCGCGTTGCTGTGATATTGAACATCGGCCGTTTCACTTTTTTCGTCATATGATGTATTACTTTCCTGACTTTTTTTATACGGCGTTGTCTCTAGTACCTCATGACTTCTACATGGTGCCTAATAACATTGGCCTCTTCTGAATAGTTATTTACAAAGTAATTCATGTCCTTGAGATTTACCCAGATTACAAGGCTCATTATCTGACAAATCAGTATTCTGATCCTTGTCTGTTTACTATACATGTACACCTAACGTTTGATAGCTTTTCTGCTCATCTACATCATTGGTGTTTCCGTTCGGTTTACCCTGCATGTTGTCCTGGTCTTGTTTACCCATGTCATCATGTGCCATTTCACGTTGTCGGTTCATTTCTAACTTATTAGTTCCTTCCACGGATATCTTGCAGTTGTCATCTTTATTTGAAATCGGCTCTCCTCCAACTCCCTTTTGAGTATCTGTCTTCGTTTTTCCATCAGACTGATTTAAACAAATCAGTTTATCCACCATCAATATCGTTCCCCAACAATCATCCTTAAAAATACAATATCCATATCATACAGGATATATATAGGCCAATTTAGCAGATTTGTGTAGTAAATGCAGCTACTTTGTGAAGTCAATTTAGCTGGGTTGTGCATTCATTTTAACAGATTTGTGAAGTCAATTTGGCAGGGTTCTGCAGTGATTTTGACAGATTTCGTGTAGTCAATTTAGCAGTTATGCGCAGTAAGCTTAGGGAGGTTCGTGCAATCAGGTTAATAGGTTTGTGCTTTCTGTTTAGAAGTTTTGTGCAGCTAATTTAGTAGGTCTGTGCCAAATATCTAGCAGTTTTAGAATATACAGATGCATTGGAAGAACATAAGCAACGACAATCTCTATACAAAACCCCTATTGTAATCAGGATTTGTGCTTGTGATTCAAACCATATGTTTGTATTATATATCAAATACCATATTGGTGCAGTGAATTTAGGAATATAGCTAGCAGCACATTCTTAAAGAAATGTCGATCAAGTTCAGTGCTTATGCTTCGGACTATAATTCAAAATTGTAATAAATGCAATGGTCTGTACGTTTGGCATTTACTATACACATTTTACTTGTATCAGGAAATGTAAATAAAAATACATAGTGGATGTGTATAGTAAATGCAAATAGTTAGCAAAAAACTGAAATTACCAATAGTTAGGTGTACGTAGCTTATGGCTGACAAATACTTTCAAATTCCAATAGAAATATTTTGAAGCTAGATTGTTTACACCTCCAGTTTAACTAACACCTTCAGCAAATTTGGATCATCCTAATTCTGTCAGATCAAATTAGACACTGGAGAAAGAGTCTGTTTCTTAATCAAAAGTGGAAGAAGAGAACTTGTGTATGAATCTCAGTTTGTAATTAATACTTACATCACTCCGATCAACCAATATATGATTAGCATCGATATCTGCATGATAACATCGACATTCATGCAGAGAATGAACAGATATAGTCAGGTCATCAAGCATTTGCTTTTTACCCTTGGTGAGCACAGCTTTCCAATCAGTGAAATCACTTAACTTGACCAGATTATCTGGGAGGTTGCTCACGACTGATGACCAACATAATCTCCTCTTTTGTACCATTATCTGCAGTTCATAATTGAAATCTTCAAGTTGCACTGAAAGTAAAATTTGTTATTGTAATTGCATAATACATGTCACTAATGTATAATTTCGCTTTGTATTCACAATGTCACCAATACACTTTACATGGCAGACTCGCAGTTGAATCTGTAATATTTACCTTTGGTCGAAATCAATAATAACAATTCAATATATAGTTAACCTGTTTTTCCCGCACCCCTTCTTTATTAACCACCTTACGATTAAAGCGAAATTCCGATTTCTTATTCTGCCACTAACGAGTCAGTAGAATATTGATACATTTTTGTTTTCATAATCAACTTTTTTTGTATTTAAAGTTATTTTAAATCTGTTTTCAAGGTGGTTAGTACAAGAGAGAGGGAAACAATCATCTTTACAATGTTCAAAATGGACCTCTTGTTAAAATATTTGTGTAGTTTGTTATTTGTACTGCTTTCCAATACTTCAATTGATATATTCGTTTCATAAAATATATATATATGTATGTATATATATATATATATATATATATATATATTATATATATATATATATATTATATATATATATATATATATATATATATATATATATATATATATATATATATATATATATATATATATTATATATATATATATATATATATATCCTTACACAGAAACCACTTGATCTGAAAGTAATAAAGTTGAGCAAAGTAACAAAGTCCTGCCGGATCGTGAAAACCAGCTATTGTTAATTTTTCTTGCCTTCTGGTATGAGGGCATTTGTATTACACAAAACTTGACAATTTGACACATTTTACCAAGTTCCTATATTCTATGAGCAATCACTGGCTGTCAACAATAACATACTCAATTGACTACTAGGATATTGTTTAATCTATCTTTATCACTAACTCATCTTGGACAATTTTGAACAAGACCTCCCATGAAAACATAGCTCATAAGTTAGAGCTGGCGTCAGTCATGGTCCAAGGGTTCAAGGTGCAACCCTTGTATGATAATCTTTGAGACAGTGTTTTTGTATGGATATCACATGGGTACGGATGAATTGACTTACATATTTCTGATTCTCGGATACATTTTCCAACTCTTGCGATGAACCCTTCCAGGCCGATAATTCTGAATTCACTTAATGAGTAGGAGTAATGAAGTGGATGGCAGACACTGTTTATCTGTAGAAGAACTATAGCAATCCAGGGATAAACAGCACTGGGAAGTTTTAGTCCTGCAAGACCAACTAGGGTAAAAATGATGATTGGAACATTGCTTAACAAATTGCTTCCGACGATCAGAATTACTTTGATGACTAACTTCCTTGTTTCTCTTGATTTACGTGTTCTTGTTAGTTCCTTGCCTGATGAGAACTTGTTGATAACGATGAGGACATAACAAACGGTAGTAATAATTATTTTCATAGCAACCAAAACGGTGTTAATAGCAACCGAGAATTCCCATCCGGTTGGACGATCATGCCGTAAATGCAAAGGTAAGCAGACTCGGTTCTGACCATAAAATGGTTCTCCAAAATATGCAGGATCGCAAGCGGGCAGTACTGATAACAGGAGATAGACAAATGTTCCGGTGAAAATAATATAGCTTGTTTTCTTTGCACTTAGTTTCAGTTGCTTCAATGGATTGGTTAGTACCAGGCACCGTGTCAAAGCCATGAGAGCTTCCAAAAATATGGACATCTGGCTGGAAAAAGTAACAACAACACCCATGATTATACAAAGTATACCATTTCGCCATAATACGTCGTTTTGTAGGTAATCATCTTTGTAGTATATGTCTGCAATTGCCAAAAAGATCAAGTAGACACTTTTCAGGCCATCAGCTATTGCCAAGAAAAATATTAAGAGTGCATCACTTGATTTGGTCAACAATTTCCTGTTGTCTTTGAGTAATCTCCAAATGACGCTGTACAGGTTTAAACCTAATGAAGATAATCCTATCAACCAGATAAATACACGCATGACTGTGTTTGGAAGAAGGTCATCACATGATGAAAAGACGTCTTCCTCAGGTAGGCACTCCGTCAGATTGCCCTCTTCTACGCCAGCAATACAGCAAATGGTGTAGTGATCAGAATAGCTGTTTTATTTGTAAAGCCAAAAATATAACTACATTAGAACAAGCCAAAAAGGAAATCTCGTTACATGTATAAAACGAAAAAGAGAGAGACTACTTTTCTTTACTTGTCGGTATGTCCATCATCATTTGCCCATACATATCTGTTAGCAACAAAACATTGGCAAATGATTTGACTACTTTGGTTGACACTAACATATATGTGTCTACTAGTAGAGTAAACATTACTCGTCCATCCTAATCCTAATACAATCTTTAAGAATACATGAATTAAATGGTCGTATAAATCTGTCATTTTTTGCTATTATCCAGTCATTAATAAGGTTGTACACCTCAATTCATTCCCATATATGTACACGTGAATTCTTTTTCTTTCATATCTCTAAAAGCATAAAGTCTGATGGTTACAACATCTAATAAAAGCCAATAGTTAAATCTCAAGTCTCGCGCCGTTTGTCACTGTATATCGACACTAAGTAGTCCGATAAAAGACGTTTAACAGTTCAGTCCTCCAAAAGGTCGCAAACCTCGCTCTGAATCAGATATTTCCTTTCAAATTGTAAAAATAATGAGGTGAGCTGTTTATACAGTTTGCCATTTAGATAATTATAAAGAAATACATTTGAAAGCAAATACAAGAATATCGAATGACGGGACTTTATTCAACGATTGTTACTTTGTGATAATAAACAAGTAAAGGTAAGAAGTCGCGTTTGACTATTGAATATCCAGGTTCGAAATATGACAAGAAAAGCTATATACAATGTAATACAGAACTTACAGTTTTTGAAGATTATATAATTCGTTGAAGACATTGTCTTTGAAATGGGCTATCCTATTGTTTCGTAGATCTCTAAAAAAAGACACATATTTGATTATATTAAAACGCTGTGAAAAGAATAACGTAAACGGATCATTTAACAATTACTAACAGGTAAGTATTGGGTAAAAGAATGCTTTGTAACTCAACAGTATATAGAGAATGGACATCTCAAAACTGAGTAAACCGATACCCCCAAAATTATAATATCAGTCAAATTGGTCACATTAACACATTGAATTCAACTTGTTTTTAAGTGAACTTTGCAATTATCAAGTAAAAATAACATGTATTTGACCAATATATTTATCTTTAAAAACACAAATCACTACCTTAAAGAAACGCACGAGAGAATGAACAGAAAAGCAATGAACGACAAAACAAATTATTCCATTGATATAACTTTCTAGAAGGTAGATAATTATATGTAAATATTTAATTATGCATTCGTAATAACTTACAAAAGTTCCAACTTCAGTAAATCCTTGAATGCCATCTCAGCTATGGTATGCAATCGATTATGTGAAATATTCCTGAAAAAGATGTCAACGTGTACATGGATGTAACTTGCTATTTTTGTTGTTCCTAGATTTGGTTCTATATATTCTATCGTATAAACTAGAACTGAACTTATTAGCAAATGCAGGCATGCTAACAAGTTCTTATTTTAAAATGTGTAACCTTTAAACTACTAATTTACATATGATTTATATGGTTGATGTAACCGTTAATGACCCACCTGACTGCACATACACCCTCGCGTGAGAGTCTACCAGCTTACCCATACACCCGATTATCCTTTTGGTGAAACAGACCGTAGTGAACAGCCATAATGAAATGACAGAAATAACAGCCGAGTCTCCTTTCCTTTTTAATATATATATATATATATATATATATATATATATATATATATATATATATATATATATATATATATATATATATATATATATATATATATATCCGATACCATTGCTTGGTAGTTCAGTACTTACATAGATATCAGTCTCCTTAAGCCAATAAAAGTCGAATCTTCTAGATATGTCACAAAATTATTTGCCAAATTTCTAGAAATAAATGTAAATCCATATAATAGTTAATTCTTCTGTAGCTACTTTAATCCTCTTCTCCCTGGGGATGTTTGTTTGTACACAACTAAGTACTTGTTGGGTTTGATAAATAAGTCAATAGTATTATGAAAAACTGGGGTTTTTGTGTGGATAGTGTCTACAACATACAGTATGTTGCAAATTGTCCTCATACCAATATTGAAAGGTCACTTACAGGGGTTTGTAACTTATCAAAAATGTCGTGTCGGACAATAATAATGTAAAAACTCATTAGGCAGGTTATTGCGCTAATACGATGTTGTGGTCAAGGTACAGGGTGAAAGGATATTGACTGAATCAAAACCCTTCTACTAGAAATTTTAATGAACATGTCAATGAAGTCTGCGATTTTATTTCTATGACCAGGCGTAGGGATGTATACCCTCATAACGAAAGTTAAATAAAAGATGATTTAGTAAAACAGTCGGTTGTTGTATCCTATTATTTTATTTTAAAGTCATTTTAGAAAGGAGAAAACTTACAACTGTAACAGATTACGTAAACCACTGAACATTCCCGGATGTAGCTGCCTGATGGTGTTATTAGCAATATTCCTAGGAAAGAATAAATAGCAGATAACATTTTAAATGTTGTCAAAAACTATTTCGATATTTAGAAAATTTTACACGTCACGAATATGTATTAATCTACTGTTGCTCTCAGGTGATCCAGATTGTCCGGGTATTATTCATAGTTTGCCAATAGTCATTGTATATTGCTTATGTTCAAATCTAACTCGCAGATATTTGTAACATATCATCGATAATCTAGTCGATTTTAACTATTTATGATCTTCAAAAAGGGAAATTAAAGCGTCAGTGCCACAATGGCCGTATTTAAAAAAATGTCATTTGTAGAAAACGGTCAAAAAAAGTATTTCTCAATGAAAACCATCAAACGATAAATGTTGGGGGAGCAGGTTGGGGTAGGGGGTGTTCTTAAACATTAGTTTTTCCTTCCCTGCCATGTGTATGCATGATATAAAGAATGCAACTATGACCTTTTAACCCTAAGTCAAATTTCAATCACAGCTTTTTCCAGACTATTTGTCTTCAACCGGGATAATTTTAAATGAGATATGAGAAGAAACAGCAAACTATCGGAAAATGTCATTTGGGGCTTTTGAGAAATAAGTGATCTTTTGAAAATAACAAAAGCAAATAAGTTTTTTTTCATTTGGCCTTTTTTTCTCATAAAGTTAACTTTAATTCACGTTTTTCCCTAGCTATCTATCAGAATAAAGTTGACCTATTCTCAGATGAGAAATCACACACGAACAAAATTAGAACTGTTAAGGCCTGAATTTGAAAAATCGCCACATAATGGAGTTAGGCCCTAACCTAGTTAGGGCACTAACCTTTTCAACTATCAGTAATTTCTTTCACAGCATATTTAAGAAACACTTACAATTCTCCCATGAAATTGAATTTGTTAAATGAGTCATTCAAGTTCAAGTACATGGTAGTAAGGTTCATCCCCGTTGTTATTCTGTAATAAATAAAAGCATTGGATGCATGCAATATCCTTTCAATTCAATAATTATGTAAATTCATAGCTAAGAATATTGTAGTTTCATTTTCATAGTCCAATAACTACATAAATTGAATAATCCTTATTTATACTGGATATTTCTTTAAGTGTTTGAACACTTATCTCCAAAGAAGTCCGGTGAGGGCCATCAATCATGGGTGCACTGTTATGCCATATATAATGTCAGCAACATAAATTACGCCTTGAGAAATAT
>NC_135557.1:14082660-14150160 GCF_964340395.1 Glandiceps talaboti
CATACAAAGCACTCAAAGTGCAAAAGTCTTAATTTGGAGTTCTTTATTTGTTATTGCCACACTTCTATTTTATACACAGGTTGGTATTTAAGAAGTAAGGAGACCAATAAAGTGAGATGTGGGCTAAAAGTGTACTAGCTGGAACTGGAGCGTTTTAAAAAACAATTTGTTACATACAGCAAGTTACTCGTAATATAATATAATATAATATAGCATAACATAACATAACATGACATAACATAACATAACATAACATATATTATATAATATAATATATAAAATAAAATGCAATGCAATACAATACAATACAATACAATGCAATACAATACAATACAATACAATACAATACAATACAATACAATACAATACAATACAATACAATACAATACAATACAATATAATATGACATAATATAATATGACATAATATAATATACAGTGAACAGTTTCGCATCATCTGTGGCTAAATGCATTTTTGTAGATGTGCAAGGTAACTCAACTGAAACATATTTCTTGGTCCCCACCAAGAATAAGCGCCTTCAACTCAGATCATCATTTCAACATGTTTCTTTACTGCATATGAATAATTACCTACCAGCAATTAACAGGTAAAATGTCTAATTAATGGTGTTTTAACAATTGTCAGTGAATATGTTGTGGTGTTATAAAGATACTCCAGTTACAATTAGTACAGTTTTAACCTGGTAACAGATTCATAACGCTGTATGATATTTCACATTTTCAAAAGATAGGTGAAATAGGACAGTTGAAATTGTTAAATCAGGTTGCTATGGACTGTCACAGCCAGGCAGAGATTTGTCATTTAGAAGGTCATAGTTTTAGAAAGTTCCGTTACGGTAAATACATTTATTAAGGCCTACAGTGTCTGTTGATGTAAACATACCAGTTTTGTTCTCAGCCAAAGCGGGTTTCTCACAGATATATTTGTTTGTAGCATTTCTTGTACATACTATATCTTGCCAATGCTTTGTAGAGTAGAGGTTATAAAGAAATATTGCCCCACAATTTTCGTATTTTCCGCCATCCGGTTGGAAACTCATAACAAGAACAGATATTATAATATTATACCCTGTACGAGCCAAGTTGAACAACAAAATATGGAATATATACGCTGTCCGCGCGTTCTACGCCACGACAACGCACGTCCATGTCACGACAACGCGTGTCTACGTCACTGGTTCTGATGTGTTCGAAATATGAGTCAAAGCGTTCAAAATTGCCATTACTTTCTTCGGATTTTCTTTGATATGTTGGCACTGGTATAAATTATCTTTAATCTTATTCACCATTGTTTTTCTTCATTCAGCCAGACAATACTCGTGACCTATATGGTTGTCACTGCTTGTCTAGCAACTCGTAGTGACAAAGGCCCCCTAGGTCATTCGTATTTGCCTTTGGCTAAACGAAGAAAAGTATTGGCCAGGGGAATAACATCTCGTTGGTTCAAATGTTATCAAATACATCCATTTCATACATATGTTGAGGTTTTCAGTTTAAGTAAATCCTTCCCACCTCAGATAAAGTTACAGTTAATGTCTATATAAGTTATAAACAATATATTCATGTATAAACACTTCATGTAAATCATTTGAGATACACTAACTCAAATCATATGATGATAGCACACAAACGTAACTACCATGTCCACCATCACCATAGTCAATTATGATACATACATTACATATAATATAGACTTTAATGATTGGCTTAGATCGCATCACGTGGTATAGGTTAGTGACCCCAATTTGAATATTGTGGCACTAATCGCATTCTATATGTCTATGAGCAATACTCAGGCATTAATAGACGTCATATTTTGTTATGAAGCAACTATTTCCTTTAGGTTTTAGCTTTAGGAAATAATCGCCCGCATAACAAACGTCGGGCTAATAGTTCTCTACTGAAGAATTATGAGAAAAAAAGATCAGATAAAATATATATACCTTTCAAAACTCCAATCAGTATAGGTGAGGGGTACTCCGTCTACCCATTCATATATACCTTGACCTTCAACTTCTTGTAGGCCTATTGAACAAGTTTATGATGTTATGAATGCGGATTTTATAGAACAATTACACAATTTACTATCAATGTAAAGTTTCTATTCCACTAAATATGTATTACCCATCTACAGTTTGTGGTGATTGGCCTAGAAGACATTAATATAGTATGTAATGGTCAAACATAATTAACATGCGGTGACACATGTCCATGAGAAGCTGACGCAATACATCAATTCGCCTAACAACGTCGCCAGAGAATGGTACGAATTTTGCAATGTTCATTTGATTAATGGTTGTTTGTGTCATGTACTTGTTAACATACTTTGGAGACAGACACAACAACGCCCAACATAAGCATGTGTACATAGTCATGTGTTTTCATTTACATACATAATTAATGGATGCATACATAATTTACTATCAAATATATGTCCATCGAAACACTGTAGAGTTCTAATTAGTCAATACTAATTAAGTAAATGCAAACTATTTCTCTATGGCAATGACGAACGTGGATCAGAAATCTATGAAATGAGATATTGGTTTCTGAGAGTTTGTTTAACTTGTCTCGACTTTTGAAAATTATCATTTGCTTTTAAATGTGACTGTGAGATGTTCAGTGTACTAATTCATGTAACATTCAAGTGATCTGTACGTGAGAGAGAAACAAGTATAACACTATGTAACAGTAGGTATCAACAGTGTAGAGTTAGACCAAGGTGACAGCAGTTTGCTGTGTAAGTAGAGGATGCGTGTACTTTACCATTGTTCTATTATCGGTGATGACTTAACAATGTCATTATACCATGACTTCCTGATTTCTATCTTTCACCTATATTGCTACTATCGGACAGCCTTTATATACCAGGTGCTTTAGTGGCTGATAACCTGTATTATCGTCAGAGCAAAAACACTCAACCACCCGGGCTGTCACGCTCGCGAGCTGGCGTCTGTTGCCTGAGGCAATGTGTTATTAGAATGTATTAAGTACATACCTATATACGTAAATGTTCGAGGTTCGTTCGAAAGTATTTTATGAACTATCCATGCTTCTGTCTCAGTTGAAATGCTGACTAAGTGAGATTCCATTTGCTTGCAATTTTGTTCGGCTTCAATCCATGTTATTTTTCTAGACAACCTTTCAATGTTATAGCACGATTTTCCATGTAATTCCCACTCCGAACCTCCATCACATGAAAAGACTGCACAAACAATAGGATACAAGTATTTTTATTGATAAAAATATCGATTTAAAAAAAATATTCCAACACAACAATTTACTAACATTGATTGAAGGTCATAATAATTATATTCATATTTAGCTCCGCTGTCAGCGAAAGCTGAAAGCGTAGCTTTAGGTATAGGTGGGTATTGAGGTATAGAGAGTAGAGTGAATCATAGGTGTCCGTCAAACTTTTATATTTTTACTATCTACTCCGGAAGTGACAGTCGGAATTCTTCGATATTTGGTGTGCATGTTCCCTGGGGGGAGGCTATTCAGATTTGTTCATGCCAAGTTGATCTGTGCCATTTTCAATTTTTTATGATTTTTTTTCATAAAATGTCATTTTCATCAACTCCTTGAAAACCTCTTATTAGATTGCTTTGATATCTGGCGTGTTGATGCGCAGGGGGTAGCTTACTCAGATTTGTTAATTTCAAGTCAGCACATCCTCATTTTTATTTTTTATGATTTTTTTTTTGTAATTTGAAAAAAAAAATGGATATGTTAATGAGCATAATGACCGACGCCATATTGGAAATCAGTCGACGAGACTTTAAGTAAACTGCCACTTTTCAAAAGACACTATTGACGTCAAACAAGCAATGTAATATGTGCTATAGTCATAATTCTACGCATTGGGCGCCCAAATGACAAGCGTTTGTTCGAAACAGGGTTGTAAACTTCAAATCCAATTCTGCACCTTTCTACATAATCAGCCAGTCCGCAACATCCTCATTTGCATACTCTATCCTGATTCGACCAGAAGCTGAAGGTGACCTCATTTGACCGAGCGATTTTCCACAGCAAGTATCTTGAGTATCAACACAGGACGTTCTTGGTACTCACTAAAATCACACTTCAGACCCACTATAAAAGTGTGATGTTTTCAGATAACATGTAATTTGTGGTTAATTCTATATTGTCGTGCAATTTGGAATGACAGTGAACCAGAATTCAGACAACTTGCGTAAGGAAGGGCATGCCAGGCATGCGGTTGAAGTTATGGCCGACAGTTCACATGTAAAGTTAAACGACATGAACGTGTCTTGCCTTTCCAAAATGCAAATATTTGGCAAGTAAAAATAATTAAAATAATTACAACTTTAATTTGGCTTCAGACTTTGCATTATGTTTTGCGTATCTTTCCCCGTTTTACATGTAAATCCGAAAAGGTTCTCTCTCATGTCATCAGTGTCAGTGATCATACCGCGCGGGACTGCTTTGAGTACGAGCGAAGTGAGGCATGTTGAGGTATTTTGTTGAGAATTATAAATATTGCGAAATGTCAAGTACAAGGTTTAAATACAATGGAATGATGAAAAAAATGGCAGAGTCTGCTGACAGGCGCCGGTCACAAGAAACACTGTGAATTAAAATATCAGACGATGTATGTATTAATCGCCGACAATCCACCCGTATGCACGAGGGACTAACCCGGAAGCAAGTCGTTGTCAGCCATACGTTACAGTGGTAACATCGTCCGAGAAATCGCTGCGTTCAGAGTGTCATTATTCACAGAATTGTTGTTTTCGAGTGAAAACCCGTCTTGAATTGTATAACTCTAACAAATGAAGACATGTCAAGTTATATTTTGAAAGTTGTATCGCTAGTTTGAGACGATTTTCTCACGTACTATAGTACTATCGAGGCTTACTTGGAAGTAGTAGGACCTTACTCCAGTTCATCGGGAAGTTTAGCCAGTCCGATAATTCTTTCTGGTTTAGTTTACAACACTTTTGATCACGCAGATTTTGTTGTTGTGATGAAAAGAAATAAAAAAAAAGATCATTTCAACCATTTCGTTGTGTTTTCTTTGTGAAAGGTAACCGAACATGAACGAGTGTTACCATTGTAACGTATGGCTGAGAATGACTCTCTTCCGGGTACTTGAGATCAGTGTCGCCGTACGGAAACTAAGATGGCGATTAATACATTTCTTCCCTATATATATCTACCACAACTAGTACAAGTTGAATGTTGTTGACTTTGTAAATTTGTTAGAAAATTGAAATTCAAATTGCCTCAAAATTATTTTAGATCCCTAGTTTATTTCATCCTCTTTTTTTTCTTTTTCTTGTGTGCATTTCCCAGTCATTTTTTTCTGAGATTTTGTGCAATTTTTCATACAGTAGATTTTTGTCATAAAATGGTGACTATGGTATAAAAGTACAATACATTACCAACTTTTGTGTAAAATGTGTTTTATAGTGAGACATCATATGAAACCACTAACCACTTTATTGCATCGCTAAAACAAAACTGCATAGTGAAGAGCTGAAGACCTGAACCACTTCTACATGTCACCAAAATAAAAAATTAAATTAAAAAAAAAACAGCGGAGCTATTCTGACCGATAGGTCGCTTGTTTAATTGTTAGTTTTTGACTTTTGGTACTATTCTAGTTTACTTTTGACATAGATATCAGAAAGTATACATCAACACCTCTATATAAATAATGAGTACCGCATTCTTACCCTACAAATGGCCGAACTAACGTCCATAGCAATTTAAAGTGCGTTCTAAATAGTACAAGCAGCACCTGCTAGTTTGTTTATTTAGTATTCAGAATCAGATTCGGATTCGGATTCGGATTCAGATTCAGATACGTTGTTGGCACATGTATAAAAACATTGGACTATGACTATTCACGACCGTTAGTACAAAAGGACGGATAAAAAGACAACTAAGTGAAAAATCAGGACTATTTTAAAAACCGTATTGGGGGAGACTAACATTTTTCTCCTACAACCTTTGATGATTTCTTTATGCTTCGATAACGTTGACAAGAGCGTAAAAGATTGACAATACTTGACTCGTGTGTCATTGATGTTGCTCACGTATAATCTTAGAATGAAATATGGAGTCAAGTGAAGAATAAATCATGAAGTTTTGGTTCCTGAAGTCTATGTGAAGGTGACGTAATTTACATGTTCATCTCTGGATGTGATACAACGAACTTAAATAAAAGAGTAATATCACCATGTCTTTTTACACAATAAAGCATCCATTGGGGTGATGTATACTCAGGGTCATGAGGTAATATATGGTAAAAACTAGTTACTCAATCAAAGCTCACATGTATAATTTACTACCTATCAGAAAGACTGGAGTTTCAACAGGGATCCAGACTGAAATGCTCCGATGCAAAGGACTATGGGATTATCTGTGGTTATCGTAATACCTAATCTGGAGCTACCGATAAAACAAACTTCCAACAATGTTCAGTGTGACTATGAATTGATTATTTGTGGTCACAAACAATGTATCAACATTGTTCGCAATGCTAATTGATTAGTATTATTTTTTATCACATTCCCCATGATGCAACATTCAACATGGCGGGTATACAAGTTCCCTATTAGACGACATTGTCTTGTTTACATCTCACACAACAACTTTGTTGGACAGTACAATATAATTACTTTGGAACCATGCGGTAAATTGGAAACGAATACGAAGTTTCGACCCGTCTACTAGAGACCTTGATCATGCAATGAGTTAATTATTAAGCGTTAATGTTTATCTCTGAACTGGCGGAACCACGAACAATACGAATTACGAAAACAAATTACAGGCACTGAAATGTTACATTTTGTCTAACTGTAAACACAAATAAACAGATTTGTGTTTAAATCGTCTTTGTTTCGTCCGACAGTGATTTGGGTTTTTGTTCACAGTGAGATAAAGTATATCATGTTATGTGCTTGCATATGATACGGTTTGCTTTTTATCTGATGTAATTTGAAATAAAAAGCGTTGTATGAGACCACCGTACTGCTAATGAAAGTGTGTACCGGTAGTCACTCTGATTTGGTAGTAACATGCAAATGAAAAGCCCTGTCTGTATTTACCTTGTGGAGTCGTACCACCTGTAGGGACAATGACATCCTGCATTACGTATGATGCTTTGAATCCCAGACTTCCATCATCCTTACTATCTGATGTGAACACTATGTATAGTTGATTCAGATTTGAAGTTATAACATCCTGCGGTGGATTACGATTACAAAATCGTCCATGGAGAAATTCTTCACTTGAATTTCCATCGTAAACCTGTAAAAAGTCTGTTGTACAGATGGGATGCCGTTTGTTTAGGTCAAATTCATCGAATATTAGAGTTATATATTGATTAATTTTGGCACTGATAATCCATGAACATCTACTTCCTTTGGGATAAGGATGCGGATAATCTATCGATGAGATTAATCCCTTTGGTAATGAACATGTCAATCCATTGAAACATACTCTGTTTATATCACTACACGATAGAAGGTCTGGAAAAAATAAAACCATTACAAATAAATAATCATACTTTCTATTACATTCTATTACATTCTATTGCTTATTATTTTGTAGACATGTGTTTTAATATGAACTCTACTTTATCTCTATATTAGCAGTTATTTTGATTTCAAGATTAACCGGATATCTCTATATTCAACATCAGTATACTGGTATAATATATATTATGCAAATTAAAAATCTATTCTGTTTTCTTAATACGAAACAGGGAAAAACATTCCAAGTTCAAATATAAAGCACGGGTTCATACCATCTGAGATTCTTATGTAGTAGTCAACTTCTAGCGACGGTTCAACTTGTTTGTCAATCATCCAGTGTGTTTCAGGGCCATATGTACAGAAATTTTGTGTTCTTGAATACATGAAATATTTGCATATAAAGTCTTCTTCTTCTAGACACACGTATCGACATTCTTCAAAAGAGAGCCTACGAAATGTACGATCATCTCCATATGCATACCACGAAAACCTATAATTTCTCCGGTAGTAGAATTCGTTTTCAATATTCCCTGGAAAATAAATCAAATTTAATAGACTTAAATACATCACATGATGTCACGAATATGGGAAATATCACAAGCGTTTGGTACATATAAAATGTACTTAATGTATTATTCTAGAATTACTATCAATAAGATGGCCAAAAAGCTTACGAAATATTTACATAAATTTACAGACAGGTAGTGAAAACATGAAAGGTCAAAGGTTGACAGATTGAAATGTCGCCATTTCAAGTGTTAAGTCGCCTATTTAACATGTTCTCGTATACACAGAAATGTCTTCTACTCTTCTCCATACTTGCATACTTGTCAACACATTTGCATATTTAATATCATATTTTGCATATCCAACATCATATTATCATCATACTTTCTTAAGCTTGAATCGGATTTCATCTTTTTTTTTACATCTAAGAGGAGCGTAGCAGAAAGTTGTGCACACCTACATATATTTTCATCGGCACGCGTCATGCATATCTCTCACGGACAGGATAAAGGTCACATCCAAGTAGGAGGGGTCAACACATAGGTGGATAATACAACAATCCCAATGGAGCAATATTGCTCAATGATGCAAAATAGGAGAGCTGTACTTAACAAAAGTATACTTTGGCAAAAACAAAGATCTACTTACCGAAATCGAGTTGTGGACACCCATAGAATTCAACTACACCACCAGCCTTATATGGATCTTCATAGGGGACAAGTTTGATATATCTTGTATGTATCGGAGGACACAGAGAATTAAATGCGAATGCAAAAATAGCATTCGTATTTATAAACATCTATAAAACAAGGAACAATATTATAGAAAATGTTGAGCTCATTTGAGCTAGTTATGTTGTCGTGTCATTTTGTTTTCACGTCTGCCTCTTTTCCTTTGATATTTGCCTATGCTGTTATGAGTCAAAAATCTACGGGATCGCTACTAGCGGCAATAAAGATATTCTATAAACTTTGGGTTCTTGAGAGTCATTATTTATATTTAGGGACGACTGTCACTTGTAAACTGTAGTAAATATGGTTAGCTCAGCCGTTCCTATTGACTCTACAGTGCATTAGTTACCTTAATTATAGAGACCCTCCTCTCCTCTGCACTGCAGAAGATATATAAGTTCGTAGTAAAGATAACTATGAGACAACTACATTGATATGGTGCGACAAACGTTTCAATACAGATAAACTTAGTATGGCATGACTTGAGTTCGAACACCTTGGACGTGTCCTTTTGTTCGAACTCAAGTCATGCCATACTCAAGTCCATCTGTATCAATCAATCAATCAATCAATCAATCAATCAAAAGATCAAAACATTTATAGAGCGCCTGTATCCAATACGAGGTAGAGTTCAGAGGCGCTGTACAGTCAACACGTTTTGAAACGTATTGAAACGTTTGGTTTAAACTTATGCTTTTTTGAATCCTGACGCTTCGACTGTGCACAGACACTCTCTTTCAAGGGCTAAAATACTTTTTAAAAAAGTATGAATATCGAAATAGAACAAAAAGCTATATAAAACTGTGTAATTAATAAAAGAGGAAAGAGCAAAAACTGAAAGGGTAAGAGACTAGAACAGTAAAATGGCCTACCTAAAAAAACTAAAGAGTGCCAGTTTCAGTTTTTCTTCTTTACTCTTTTATTTTTACACAATTTACTCATTTGATTGGCTTTGTTCTTTGCTTCATAGTTTTTTGTTGTATTTTAGCCCTTAAAAAGACTGTCTGTGTACAATCGAAACGTTTGGATTTAAATAAGGCAGCAGTTTTAATCAGACTTGGACTTGTCCTTTTATTCGAACTCAAGAAGATATAGTTAGATCAATCATTGGTATAGATTATGATTTATGACGTAATAGCTACCTAAATACAACATGACGTTTTATTTACACGACTCCCACAAACACGACTCTCACAAACTGTGCATTAGGTCAAGTTTGCTACGTCATTGCTATGGTCTACAGTGTATGGCGTCATAGTTACCTTAGTACGACCGTCTCCACTGCTGTAGTAAACATAGTTAGATCCATCGTTGCTATATTCTAGAGTGTATGACGTAACAGTATGATAAATTTTCTTATTCAATTTGAGTGAAATTATAGACACACCAGTGACACGGTTCGGCATTAGAAAATCAAATATGAAGTGTGGATTGTTGTCATCATTAGTGGGCAGCCAAAAGAAAATGATAGTTTTTGGTTCTCCGTCAGACGCTATAATGAATTCCACGTAGTGGGTATACCTGAAATTTATGACCACCACACCATCGTACACAGGCCAGGGATGCCAAGTACGACGATCACTCACTCCTAACGGAAAAAAGCAAGGACTGCATGTTGATGACATGCCTAAAAGAGACCAAAAGATTCGTTAATCATGTTGAGGTGTAAATATAATTAGATATTTCTATATTTCTTATTATTATATTACTGGCAATGGTATAATTATATTATTCTCCAAAATTGTTCTTCATTCAGTTGGAAAATACTCATCCAGCGACTAGTATTGACAAAGGCCCCTTAAGTCACTCGTATTTACCTTGGCTGAATGAAGAAGAATATTGAGAATACTATCTAAATATTGACTCATCTTTAATATTCAACGTTCTTCCATTTGTCCTAAAACAAATTGATTGATAATATTAAACAATTATCAAAGCATCACAATATACACCAATATTGATAATAGGAGGTAAAAGGGATAAAAACGATAAAAATTCAAAAACAACAACTAAATTCCTTTCCTTCAAAAATGTCACAAACTACAAATAAAAAGCAGACATCTCTCTTTTTTCTAAAAAAAACAAAAAAAAACAACCTAAACCTAACTATCAGACAAAGACTTGCTTAAACATATGTCTTGAATTTCCGTTTAAAAGTGAGTTGCAGTGTCTGAGCTCACTTGGTAAAACACTTCTCAGCATTGAAGCTGTAGGTGAAAAAGCTCATTGACTGAAATCTCCGTCTTAATGTTATCAGAGCTGATAGCAATTTCGATTAAAGAAAATAGGCAGTAATACTACAACACATAGTATGATAGACAGTATCTCCCGCAAATCAAATACATAAGCCTGAGAACAGTATCCAGAGTATAGAAGGTTCTATTACCTCTTTCTTGATATTTGGGAACACAGAAGGCATGGCTGTCTTTATCTACTCTGTGTTCTTGTTTCGCTACCATAGCAGAAAACAAATTGTATCCATTGTACCACGTTTCGGAAGGCACAATAATATAGTCTTGATATCGATTCTCACTCCAGAGATATTCACCGGTACCTAGTCCGAAGAAAAAAGCTTTTCGAACATCCTCGTATGGTGCTATAACGCTTTGTTTCTGCTCGCATCGACGACAAGCCTCAGTGTAGGTGAAAGGTCCTATAACAACGTATGGTATGGCTGTGAGAAAACAAAACTTTACCATTACTATATTATCAGATACAGAAACAGTTGAATCTTTTAAACAGCAGGAACCTACCCACAATAACACACTTGATGTGATCCACCTTATTTTACTGGAAATATTAGGGAGTTGGTCACTTTTAACCGGCATAGGGTTGGTCTTTTGGTGCTCAGTTACGTTGGGAGGGGGTAATTTGGAATTTTGGGTTTTGCATTTTGTGGTCGTGCAATATCTTAATAACGACGGCAATTTGACAAAACCTTCTACTGTGAGTGCATACTCCTCAAGCATATATTTTTAAAAATCGGGAAAAAATAATGGCAAGTTGGAACGCTTTTACACATATCTCGACTGCCACAGAACCAGTGATGTTGACATGGGTTATCATGACGAAGAACGACCTGGGTATATAATCCATATTTTCTGTTCAAATACAAGTACATTAACAGAGGAACATAAAACATTTACACATACCTGTTTCACATCTCATTCCACTGTAGCCCCAAGGACAAAGACAGGTGAATTCCTTATAGATCACGACGCAGGTACCACCGTTGTAGCAGTGTTCATTATCACATAAGCCTTGATCAGGGATGTCTTTGTTTAAGAAACCAACGATAGGTCAATAGACTATGCTAGCTTGGGATGGTCAGTGGATTGAAAGTTTAACTGGCTCCAAGCCACAAGTGCAACGCTTGGAGGTAAGTAAATGATCTGCATTTAACCTTAGTACATGGGACACACACACACACACACACACACACACACACACACACACACACACACACACACACATACACACACACACATACACATCCA
Source organism: Glandiceps talaboti (assembly GCF_964340395.1). Lineage (NCBI taxonomy): Eukaryota > Metazoa > Hemichordata > Enteropneusta > Spengelidae > Glandiceps > Glandiceps talaboti. Next base: position 14,094,924 of record NC_135557.1, read on the forward strand.
CGCGAGAGTATTTCGAACTTCATTGAGCTACATCGTTTGTCGTCTGATGATCGCTGTTAAACATGAAACATTGTGTCACAGATTATACGTGTCTTACTAAGCACTGTGTTACTTGTACCACTGTATGCATTGAACAATATTTACTCCATCCGTATTCAGTTTACTTATATTGATGTGTGTTTGTTTGTTTGTTTGTTTGTTTGTTTGTTTGTTTGTTTGTTTGTTTGTTTGTTTGTTGGTTGGTTGTGTTATGTTTGTTAGCTTGTGTGTGTGTGTGTGTGTGTGTGTGTGTGTGGGTGGGTGTGAGTGAGTGAGTGTGTGTGTGTGGGGGGGGGGCTTTGTGTTTACTAACATGATGATGCTTTGTTGACAGGGCAAAATCTATTAAAAACTTTTCGGAAACCCATTGAGTTGAGTTTCTGGAGGAGTTCCACTTCTCATCTGTCTTTATGTATAGTATTATAATATAATATGATATAATACGTCACATAAACACATGCAAATCTTCATATGTGTGACGTCAAACAGGGCGGATATAAACAGGCAAATCACTAATGTTCTACTGAAATGTAATCTGTCAACTGTGCAGAATAGTCTTGTTCCTGCTATTGTAATGTGCTATTGAAAATACATACATTACTTTACATTGTTCGTATTTGTATTATATATATATATATAATACTCACTACATAATTCGCCTGGGCCATGGCTAATATCGCACTCTTCTAACTTTGCTTTTAGTCCATCTAAAACCACGCATGTACTCCTTGAAGGACGATCAATTGCACTACAGTAGTTGCCTTGCAATAAACCTATCGCTGCCATAGTGGTTTGAATGTCTATTGGCACGTCCATGTGTTTAAACACGTCTGTCCATAGAAGACATTCTTTACCACTTATGCTTGTATGTAAAGACCCTCGGTAGTCGAACGCATTTTCCTCCCAATAACATTCTTCCACTCCACCTGGAATAATTACAGAAATTTTATTTGCTTACCCACAAATTATTTCGATAAAAATTTCAACAAACCAACAAACCAAAAAATCTTCAAATGATCGAACATTCACCTACACAAAATATCGCTGTGGTTTACGTTTTCAGTTGTGATTCCGTACTTTCACGTCCTTGTAAAATGTAAATGTGTGCAGCTGTACGTGGACTACACTGAGCAGTTGTTTTGTTTATTGTTTGTTTGTTTGTTTGTTTGTTTGCTTGCATATTTGTTTGATTTTTACAATACCAACATTATTAAATCTATAGTTACACAGAAAGCTGCCCTCAACTACATCAATCACCAACCGATCAAAACGTTTGCAGTTATTCAAATGGTACGAGAGAAACGTGAGAGCGCATGCTCACCGTATGACCTATAGTAAATTAGGACACACAGGGTAAATGTTACTCATAACAGCGAAAATGAAGAGTTTGGGCGTTAACTGTCAGCGATGTAACCAGGAGCAGTGTTATTGATTGCCGTGTACATGATCAGTACTACTTTTGTTTGAATCTTGTATGTAATTGGCAGGTAGCCAGTGAAGAACAAAAAAAGACTGATGTGACGTGATATGTTTCTTCTGAAGGTGTAACAATCCCAGCTGTTGTATACCAGCCATGCATGTTGAATATTTTTGTAAGAGTGGAAAATAGATACTTACCATAATCAGTGTATACTTCCAATTCTATGAAGTTTAATTCAAAAAATAGGTCTGTGTGGGCTAATAAAATCATATCGCCGTAGATTAAAGAGTACAATTGATACCATGCAAACCAGTCTCCAGTTTTGTCCAGGTGTTCAAAATCAGCATATCCCTTCGTTAGTATCGCTTCGCTTATAGTATGAAAATATCTAAGTTTCTCGTCATTTCTAAAGTACTCATTTTCGAAGAATAATACCATACCAATGAGATACGGAACTGTGACGAAAAAGGAGAAAAAATATCAACGTAATGATATTATGTATTGGGGTATACATGGTATAGGTTAGTACTTCTGCTTTCCTCGATGTCTGAATAATACAAACAAAACCTCCCTGATTTACACTTCTACAGAACACCAAGCGACGATCTTAAGAAATGGTACTATGAGGTGATGATATCCCCAAGTTGAGCGTGGGCACCATATTCTCAATTTCCTGTTTGCAGTCTGGAAAGGCATCTTGCTAAAAAAAATTACTGTACATTGTAAAGGGACTGACAATTAACAAAGTGAGCTAGTTACCGGAGTGTGAAACACGCCACTCAATACAACAGGAAATCCGGTATTATAATTAATTAATCAATTAATTAATTAATTAATTAATTAATTAATTAATTATTAATTTCATACCTGTATGATTATAAACATGTATAAGCACATGTATTGTCAAGATATTGCCTAATTACCATTTATCGTTATTTATTGAAATGCATAAATCATATTGATATAATTTACAGTATAGAGACAAGAGTCAAATGTTGAAACGGTTAAATCAGATATTAAGACTGGGAATCCTAGATGCCTGTTTTCTCTGAGTCAACGGTTCTAGGCCTTTTGCTCCCCGGTCTGTTGCCCCCGACCCTTTGCCCCTCCCCTCCAGCCTTTTGACCCTCGGTCCGTTGCTCCCTGGTAAATTTGCCCCCCTCCCCGACCTCCCCCCCCCCCATAATATCTTAACATATTCCCACATCGTCAAGTTTGATTGATCATGAATGTACAAAAGAGTGCCTTATAGTCATGGATTGATCTCGCATGCATACTAACTGGGGCCGGGGGTTAACAGGCCGTGGGGGGGGGGCGGATAGGCAACGGGCCGGGTGGCAAAACGACGGGGGCAACGGGCCTGTTTCCGAGTGAACGTACATATGAGGGCGCAATCGAAGGTAAGTGTTACTTTTCTTCCAAAAATAGCATTCACTTTTGGATCTTATGTCGTAAACATGTCCCATCCAAAGTCAAATTACGTGGAGACTGTCCACGAAAAAGTCATTGCTAGGATAGGTTCAAGTTTTGTTTTGTTTTGTTTCTAAGAAATATGTACTGGATTTGAGTATATGTATGCATATAGAAGTAGTACTACCATGAATCGTTTGGAGATATTTTATTTTAATGTTTGACAAATATATCTCAAACACAAATGGGTTTTCGTCTGTTTAAACTTCAATCAGTAATTGAACATTATTCATATTGTGTTTAAATTACGACTTTTTACAATGTAATGTTGTATCCGGTGGCAACAACTGTTAGGATTATTTGATCGTTTGTTCATTACACATGCTGTAACAAGTACTATTAACAAATATATCGAAAACAACAAGAAAAAAAAACAGACGAAAACTTCTACCCCATTGCAGCTTTGATCTCTTTAATATAAATTCATTTTTAATTGTCAATGGAGACAACAAAAGAATATTCCCACCTTTACAAATAGAGGAATTCATTTACTTTTAAATTAATGTTACAAAAAATAAAAAAAGATCCGTTCTTTTTAAAATATTTTTTTCAAATATGACAATGGCAAACCAATATCCTCAAGTGCTGTTCTACTAGTAAGTATTAATATGCACATGCAATAACCACTTACACCCCAGTACCGGTGCAACAATTATATATATATATATATATATATATATATATATATATATATATATATATATATATATATATATATATATATATATTCCTTTTTCTACGAAATAGGCTTGAACCTAGCAATGATTTTTTCATTGATACCCTCCATATAGTTGACAGCAAATCTAAAATTGAATTCTATTTTCGGAAGAAAAGTAACACTTTCCAACTAACACAAGACTTCTCTTCGACGGTTTCCGCCTTTTTGGAAAATTACGATCTCGCACGGTGGTTCAGACAAATCTGGTATCAGCTAGTTGACTCATTTTTAGGGGGTGATATCGCGTGTTGGTATCTGATTTAATTGTATAAATATCTGACTCACGTCTCTATTTTTCCCCTGAAGTATACCAAAATCTCAACAAGTCATGCTAATCAAATCGGGAAGACGAACATCAAATTAACCCAATCGATTTTAGAGAAAACCTGACAGGGATAGACACTAACGGCAACTAATGGATAACAGACAGACAGACAGACAGACAGACAGACAGACAGACAGACAGACAGACAGACAAAGAGAAAGTGTGACAGAGAAACACATACAATTACTCTCACAGATAGACAGACATGTACGTACGCACGCACTATACACACTCGCACGCGCGCACATATCGGAAGGCAGACAATGCTAAATACTTATAACCAGAATTACTGTATCTCAGTAGTTATATTCGAGTGAAGGAGAACTTACCATGTTCCTTATACACACAGATGCGAATTAGAGTGATAAGATATGTATGACCTAAATGCACTTGAAAGATGGGCCGGCTTTTGGCTGAATCCTCATAACACATATCAGGGTTCCAAGACTGACGACCCATCACACGTGATTTGAAAATCTCATGATCGACATCATGATTTCTTACTGCAGTTCCGGCCCAAGCTACGTCTTTAGGCGAGTCACTTGTTGGAAATCGTCCATCGGTTGCTGCCCATGCATTCGATATTCGATAACTTTCTACATATCGATTGAGTGCTACGTTGTATAACACTATGTAACCATGGTAAAATTCAATGTTGATATCCGGTATTATACAATCCAGATAAACAAGAGACAGAACAATGAAATATCAAATTATAGTTTCTCTACTCTATGTATGTATGTATGTATGTATGTATGTATGTATGTATGTATGTATGTATGTATGTATATATGTGTGTGTGTGTATGTATGTATGTATGTATGTATGTATGTATGTATGTATGTATGTATCTATCTATCCCACACACATCACCGACCTTTTTTCGAAACGTTTCCGGAAAAGTAAATTCCAAGAATTTACAAATAAATTTCTTTCAAGAATATTGTATTAAAAAATCTTATTTTTTCCTTGTAAAAAAAGGGAATCAATCCAATAAATTACCAAAACTTCGACAAAAAAATCTTAATGTATTTGAAAAAAAATAACACTACAATAAAAACGAACTGTGGATTCCTTGTAAATACTACAATTAAATGGTTAATAGTAGTCTGTACTACAGAAAAGAAATACTAAAAATAAAGCAGAAAAGGAATAATAATTTCGCTTGAACGGCTTGCCATACAATATATACCTGTTTTTCGTTTTTCAAAACATACAGTTTCATGTTCATCCCAGCAGCAACCAGCTTCCTCACATTTTTCTTTTATGGCTAGATTTCCAGGACAAGTAATCCAATTACTGGGATCAACCCAACATTCTTTTTGTGAGAGAGAGAAAAAAAAGGCATATGAAGAAATGTCAACTTAGTTGTTACCTCACTAAATAACAGTGCTTGTGTTTCAATTGGTCTATCTGTCTGTTAGGGTATGAATGATGTTCTTCTTATCCCACAACTGTTGGCTGGATCAAAATAAACGAATCACACAAACACTTTCCTTACGGAGAATGCGAGATGTGATTAGTTATTATCATTTTAGCAAGGCACTCATTTCGGTAATTAATCATACAATATCACAGTATTAGTGCGTTGCACCCAAGGTCTAGTTAGGACCGGCGCCCATACAATGAAATTCATTGAGATCTGAAAATGTACAGATAAAGTGTACACTATTTATATTATTTACAGTAATTGTGATAAATATATATTTCAAATCCCAACTGATACAGAGTTGTGAAATGAGAGGTGGTATACTATATATAGTCCGTGGGCCAACCCTGATAATTCTGTCACTTTGTTGTCAAATATGTTAATTTTGGGTGAAAAAGTCAAACAATGACAGATTAGGTTAAATTTACTAAATGTGTGCAAATATTTTTTTAAGAACATTTTAAATTTGGTATCAGCATACTATCATATCTGCAAAGATCTTGTAGTCACCAAGATCCCCCCACCCACACTATAAACTCCTATTTCTGGAGAGTATTTCAGGGGTCGGCCCATGGACTAATATATTTAAAGTCCAATTACACAGCAATAATGTTACGCCAGGTGTAAAACCTCATAAATATTCATGGTGTACGAAATCATATAAAACCCTAAAATAGGATTAAGGCACTTGTCTCATTACTTGCACAGAAAATGACGGAAGCTGCAGTACATTGCATTTCAAGAACAGTATAATGGAGAATGGCTCTGATCGACGGAGACAGATAACGTGCCTGCCCACCCACCCCTTGTCTCCTTTTTATATACTTTGTTTGGAATAACACTTCACAATACCCACTGTAACCCATATATCCAATACTTAACAAAGGGCTATATTTCATTCTCGCAAACCAAAGTTACCATTTCTACCACTACATTTCGAAATAAGTAGGCTCTTTAAGAACGTTGCCGTAAAACGGGCCGTGGTTTGCGACGATGCTATATTCTTGAGCGCAGTTTGAGGGCTTTAAACATTACATTATTTCAACGTATACTAAATGCAAACAAAGCAGGTATAACGAACAAAATTGCCCAGTCCAAAGTTATTCGTTGTAATGAGGTTTTACCTGTATGTGTATCAGATCTAGTCCTATGTAGCATAGTTATTTAAGGGTGTGGTCATATCTTTACTTCGGTATACAAATAGGTATATCTTTTTAGAACACAACAGATGACGTGTCTTGGAGCGAGGGTGTGTCAAAACAAATACGTAGCAGCAGTTTAATAAGATTTCGTCTAAGAGACCAATATCAAATTATTTACAAATGCTACAACATATAGAAGTGTGCAGCACTCTTACATGACCACACTATGATAGACAATTATCCTCGATGTCACTAAAAGCATGTTGTTACAGCGTCGGTCGGGAATGTTTACGAATTGTCTTATTTTTGTTAACTAGTTCGACTAAATTGATTGTACAGATAGATTTCATTCATAAAACTTGACACGATGTTTTGCAAACAGCAGGACACCACTTCCCATTAAAAGCCATTCCTAAAATAAGATGGGGTGAAGCAACCATTTTCACTGAGGCAAAGAACTATATGTAGCAACATTAGAAAACGTTACAAGGAAACCAGCCGACATATAAAAAACTAATTCGAATGTTTAGTATGCCTTTCCTATCTCTTTAAAAATGAAACATCAATGTTTAGGATGTACAAAAAAAACTGTAAGAGTAATGTAATAGAATAAGTAGTTGACTCGCTCGCTGAATCTAAACTTTTGCACACATGGTGTCATTTCCTTCAAGTCCAAAGTCTGCCTCAAGATCAAATACACGTGATGATACAAAGACTGATTACGAACCATGAGAACCATGAAGTAACCCAACACAGATAAAGTGTAGTAATACACATATAAACCAAACACTTTCCCCGTAGAAAACTATATAGAGATTTCTGCAGTTACTAGCCAACTACATACGGGTTGTCGGTTGCTGAGTGGTTAAACCACTAGCCACTTACCACTGCGGTTGGGGTTCGAACCCATTCATGGTTTAATTAAATTTACCACGCGGTAAGTAAGAACAGTGTCGTTCAGGTTGACTCTATCGAACAATGCAGGTTTACCCCGGGTACTCCGGTTTCCTCCTGCATTAATACCGAACCCATGAGGGACGGCCGCCACTTGACTTCTTGAGAGACAAGTGATTATATATAGTTTAAAACAAATATCTAGTATAAATAAAGATTGCTTTTAATATAAACAATGATTCTAAACTGTTGAAACTTACTCTGGTTGATTGCCATCTCTGCTTCAGTTGTTACCAGGAACCATACAATCAAGAAAGCCTTTTCCATTTTTTGTTCACAATGTATCTTCGAAAAAGCACAATACGAGCTTTGTATAACAGAGATGACTGTAAATTTGAAGTTTTAATGGTATTAACCCTTAAGATGCCATAGACTTTTCATTCAAAAGACTCCCTAGGCCAGGAACTTTTTCAACGATATGGCCACTTTAGATAACGAATATTTAAACGGGGTTGTCGTTATATCTGTTGTCTACTTCGCTGAATGAATATCAATGGCTAAATAGTAAAGGTGAATATACAAAACGTTATTACGTGAATATTACTCTCTCCTTGGGTTTAATTTTCATTACTCTATGTCGACTTCATGCCTTTCGCCATCGTTGTATCAAGCTGTTAATAAATATTATTGAAATGGGTCAATATGTTGCATTATATGTCAAATTCATGTTGATTAAAACAAATGCTACTAAAAACAGTCACACCCTTGCTTCAGGCAAATGCATTAGCAAATGTACTTTCTGTTTAAAATGATAGAAACCGCTTTTTTTTCTACAAACTAATATTACGACCACACCCTCTTCCAAGCATGCAATTGAAAGTTGTACACTTTACTTAAACGTGATTCCCAATATTTTTCTTCGTTCAGCCAAGGAAAATATGAGTGACCTAAGGGGCTTTAGGTCAGGATTCTTTTCCGACTGAATGAAGAAAAATATTATGGTATAAGATAATCATATCAATGCCTGTATATCAAAGAAAAAATGGGAAAGTAATGGCAGTTTTGAACGTTTTGACTCATATTTCGAACACAGCAGAACCAGTGACGTATAGAAACACGTTGTCGTGACAGACGTGTGTTGTTCTGATGTAAAATGACCATGGTATATATTCCATATTTTTTGTTCTAAATGGCTCGTGCATGGTATACCTATACATTAGTCCCCAATATTTATCTTATTTCAGCCAAGGAAAATACGAGTCACCTAAGGGGCATTTGTCTCTATATATTCCATATTTTTTTCGGTGACCCTGGCTACTGCAGGGTATAGTAAGCAATACGTCAAGCCAATCTCGTTCGAAGGCAACACTAAATGAAGAGATGAACTTGAAGCAGAGCTTACAAGAACGAGACGAAAATGAAAAAAAAAGGATTCTTATCTGTGTCTCGTTCTCGTTATGGCGAATGTGATTAAGCAAGAATTTCGAGACATGTGGTTTTTTCTTTTACATGTGAAAAATGTGAGAAAATTAGTATAGACTCAATTTCCTATCATTAATTCTGGCTTCCACACTGAAAAGACACAATTCAAAAAGAGACATAAACATGAAAATGCACGAGCAATCGGCAGTCCCACAGCCTAGCTTGGCCATCCAATTTATACCTACTGTTTACATGTGACCCAGACTACAGATACGCACTGTTTACTTTTGAGTTCCTGGTTACCTCGCTGTAGGTTTAAATTACCTTTGAAATATACCCGTGACTGTCTGTGTGACGCCACCATATCTACTCACCTATACATGTATTGGTGGGGAAAATGTATATAATGTAAACATACTGTAGTGTCTTAAGGCCCTGATTATCAGTCCCAGCCCAGTTATAGTTTTGTTTAAAGTAAGCTTTAGCCTATAGGCTGTAGTGGTGTTAGTCCTTTCAAAACTAAATGGTAAGCTCTGGGGACAATGTAATGATACCGGATGGAGTCTTACAACAACAAACAATGGTGTAGGTACCTCTGGTATTTATTCGTAATCCCTATATAACACCACTTTCTGTACATTGGCAAATATTTTACACAATGCATAAGTATCCTTTTGTTATTATAATACACCTACTCATATATTATTACATTCACCAGATCATGGATCAGTCCCTTTTAAAGACCTTGCTGAAACCATAGCGGCCACTTGCAAACTATACTTAACAAACCAAGTTGATATTGTTGAGTTTTACCAACATCGAGATATTCTGGGTAAATAAGCAAATATGAACAGAGTGGAACCTGAGCAAAATGTAAGTATATGGCAAATACAAAATAGTTTCAGCGGATAATTTCTCCATAATTTCGTATTTTCTTTCACACTCGACATTGAACAGTAATACCAATTATAGAAGGATATCTTTGGTTGTAATAAGGCTAAATCGAATACGCAAGGGAACATATATATATATATATATATATATATGTATATATATATATATATATATATATATATATATATATATATATATATATATATATATATATATATATATGATACCAGAAATTAGGAGGTCTTAGCCATAACTCAGATTTTCTCGTTTCTGTGGTAATCTTATGTAATCATTTGATGACCGCACAATTGCATAATTGAGAAACTGAGAGAGAGAGAGAGAGAGACAGAGACAGAGACAGAGACAGACAGACAGACAGACAGACAGACAGACAGACAGACAGACAGACAGAGGCAGAGGCAGAGAAAAGACAGAGACAGATAGAGACGGAGAGGGAGAGACAGAAAGACAGACACAGACAGACAGAGAGAGACAAAGAGTTGTAAAAATATTAACAATGGAATCAGATTCAGTCATTCGTTTTTCACAGGTCAAAGAAGATAATAAAAGGAGGAGACGTGTAGGTTTGATGATAGCCGTTACTTTACTAGGTATAGCAGCTGTCATATCTCTGGCGGGTGCTGTATCTATGTCTTTGTCTTCGGACACGAAAAGAGACGATGAATCAGGTAAGGTAACTCGTACATTTTATATTGTACAACAAATTTCACAATACCGTTCAGCTTGTCTGTTTGACACAGCCACACAGAAACCAATAAGAAACTCAACATGCTACACTTTAAGAAGCAAGATTGAATGAGTACAGCGTATTGTTACATTTTGTCTTAGTGAAATGAATTGATATGCCACCATACAGACTAAATGTAGCAAAAATTGCGATTTCGCTATTGAAGTGTGGCATATGCTGATTGTTGTTACTTTCTGCGAGGTTGTATCAAACAGAAAAAAAACTGAACATTACTATAACAGTTACTGTATAAGGGTATAATCAGACTCAGGAGGGATTTTTGCTTGTAGAAATAAATCTGAAACGTAAACATTGCATATTATTATCATTATGGCTAAAAGATAATAATCAAACAGGAGTAAAGAATTATTTAGAGTTTTTGGAACGTTAACCAACATTACATGGCATATTGTGAAATATATCTTAGCTTGTAAACCAATGAAATTGCGCATATGATAATGTAATGCATGTGATAACGTCATGGTAGACTGTGGTGACACATAGTTTAGCAAATGTGTGAAAAAAAATGTTAACATTTTGATAAAAGCACCTAACTTTGGTTCGAAGGTAGATTTCAAATTCCCCAAGTATAAGAATGATGAAAGATCAAACAAAAATAAAAGGTAGTATTCGAACGTGGGCTTTAGTAGCTCTCCCAAGCTTTTAAATAGGGAACTTGCAATCCAGACTGAGCATGCTTAGACGCAAAGGACTGTGGGATTATCTGTGGTTATCATAATACCTAATCTGGAGCTACCGATAAAAAAATCTTCCACAATGGTCAGGGTAACTATGAATTGATCATTCGTGGTTGCAAACTGTGTAACAGTATTGTTTACAATACCAAATCATTAGTATTTATTATCACATTTCCCATGATTCAACATGGCGGGTTTGCAAGTTCCCTATTCGTGTGTGACCCCAACCTAAACGTTCACTATTGCACAGGCATAAAAAGTATAACACAGTACAGAATCAGGCATATGTGATTATATCTCGGTGTTAACAAGTTTGCGCTTAAATTAAAAAATGTGTATTTTTGGTATAGTTAACAATTCATTACTCTAATACAGCACAAGGAGTGTATATTTAAGGCGGTGTCTTTGCCTTGATTAGAATCCTTAACGGTCATCGGTTGATAACAGATACACACGTTTGACAATGTACCTAAGCTAATTTGGATTGGCAAGAATAGAATTGAATGGTCACATCTCGCGTTGCAAAGCAGGCCTGCCAGTGTTATCATTACAATGCATAACTGCATTAGCTTAGAGGTTCCGATAATCCTACCTTTATCTGGTAGCCCATGTCCACCTTAAAGCTTGCAGCGCGTCTTTACAAAATATCGTGAAAATGACGAAACAAGAATATATTTATAAAAGTAACAAGATTTCATCTTTGCTGTGCTAATTTGGACGATGTTCTCTTAACAAGCGTCCCGGCAAAGTCTCAGTATTCATGTAACACAATATTAATTTGATTACTATTTCACCCAGCAATGGCTCCAGCCACGTATAATACTACGAGGTGATGTCATATCAAACATACATACATACATACATACATACATACATACATACATACATACATACATACATACATACATACATACATACATACATACATACATGCATGCATGCATGCATGCATACATACATACATACATGCATGCATGCATGCATGCATGCATACAGACAGACAGACAGACAGACAGACAGACAGACAGACAGACAGACAGACAGACAGACAGACAGACAGACAGACAGACAGACAGACAGACAGACAGACAAACAAACAGACAGTCGCACAGACAGTCACACAGACAGGCAGAGAAAGTACAATGGCCTTATTAAATAAAGAGTAGTCTGGACGATCCTTGAGCATAAGGTTAATGGTTAGACTAATTCTTAAATAAACCTCAATACAGCCCATTAACACATGTAGTATTCAGTTTCTTTGGATAAGTGTCTCATATTTCTAATGGCAAAGGATCTTAGTTTTGATTATACTTGATGCCCATAGGCAAACAGTCTCACATTTATAGTGCAGCCTTGGTCACACTCAAACACACGCGCCTCTGGGTCTCACTCTACTACAACCTTTCCAGTAACTAGGGACGCTCTTAAAAAAACATTGTTTCCGAGCAGAGCCGAATCCGACGTGGGCGTTAGGAAAGCAGGGATCGTAAGGTTGGTTTACAATGTGATAACGACACAAAACCCGTAGTTTTTGTAAGAAAAGAGAGTCCACATTATATTTACTTCTGTCACTCTCACGTCGACTCTAATGAATGTCGGAAAGTTATGTTGTGTCATCCGTGACATTTGTAAACAAACAACAACAACAACAGTTACAACAACAACAACAACAACAACAACAACAACAACAAATGAAGTAAAATAGACTACAGATATCCGAACAAAAATATATTTTTTTAAAAGTGAAAATCAAAAAAAATTTAGTTAGGCCCTTTTAGCACTTAGTCTGATCCCATATATATTCTAAAATTATATATCGGTTACCATGGATATGATATGCTGATGATAAATAAAAAAAGAAAATTACATTCAATCAAGACTTTCTTAAAGTTTGCGACCTACCTGTCTAAAAATATGCATGAACGTTTATTGTTAATGTTATTTCCAAAGTGAGGAAAACTTATCTCAATGAATTTACTCTCTATTATGGAATTGCCATTTAAATGAATTATATTGTAAGTCGATAGCATCATGATTTGTTTTCTGTTTGTTGTTTTTTGCTTTTTAAGATAAGATGAGGTAATATAAGATGAGATGAGGTGAGGTGAGGTAAGGTGAGGTGGTGTGGTGGGATGGGGTGGAGTGAGGTGAGGCGAGATGAGATGAGATTTGATCAAGGGAAATTTAATTGCCTGCCACAACCATATATAAAGACAAAGACTCAAACTTCGAAAACGACACAGTAACATACACAATAAAATACGTACGCAGTAAAATATGAAATAACATCAACAGAAGTAAAACATGACTTCAAATCAAATGTACAATCTCAATTAAGAGTGTGTGAAGAGACAAGAAAAGTTAAAAATAAAAATAAAGTGTTTCTAATTGCCAACAACGTTTACCCGTGAAATGACAGTATACTATAATATTTACCCCTGAATTGACAGTATACCATAATATTTACCCCTGAATTGACAGTATATCATAATATTTACCCCTCAAATGACAATTTACCATGACAATATTAATACTATACAAGCAGTGAAGTCTATTATATTTCTTCATTTCTTCAGGCAATATTTCTAACTCAACACCGGCCTATTGTCAACTGAATTGTCTACATGGTGGGAATTGTTTAGAAGCCCGAGGAAACTACGTTTGTTCTTGCCGTGAAGGATTTCAAGGAGAGCTTTGTGAAATAGGTAAGATTATCTAGCATACCATAGTCAAATATCTTCTAATATATTCTCCATCAGAGTTTCTATGTGTAGCACGTCGCCTAGTACTACTTACAAGCGGTTAGTTCTAGTACCAAAACTGCACCATGTTGAACACAACATATTGTATACGGAAAATTTGGGGACAATTGGGGAAAAACGTCAGTTAGTCACCGGTATGCCAAGTGAAAAAAAGCGAATTCTTGCCAAAATAGAGTGCTCTTAAAGCCGCAAATCCGGCTCAGTGCTCTACTTTAACTGCTGTTTCATGTAATGACACGAAAGTTGTTAAGGTCACGTAAGTACGTGACCTTGGACAATATATCAGAGAAGAAGCTGAGACTTGAATATCACAGAAATACAACTGACGCTAACACACAGTTTCAGCACAGCTCGTCCAAATAGTGTGTTTTCATCTTTGTTCATACAATATTAGTATTTTTTTTATTTACCGCTGTATTTATTAAGCCGTGTACACAAGAAGTAAAATTGGCAAGAAAACATAACAATTGAAACATTGATGTTTAATTGAATTACACTTAGAATGTTTTGAAAATATCTAGTAAATCACTGAAATATCTGGCAGTAACACTTGCTAAAGTGTAATCTACATCTATTATATATTTTTTATATTTTATTTATATTATTTATTTTCACCAGACACAAAGGGAAAATGATACACAACTGAGAAGGTATTAGTGGATAAGTATAACCTTTCAGACGAGGTGACTTATTACAAATGAAAGCAAAATACGAGACTTGTTATACATTATTGTTACCACATAAGTCATTGTGTGGGACAAGTCTGGAACAATGTATACACAATAGCAATGGACTTAGCAGCAACAGCTTAAGCTTATAAGTTACTTGTATTGTGTTTCCATTGTAAAATATTCTATATGTCCGAAGTGTTGTCCTCATCCCACCAATCTTGTCTAAATACATCTGCGACACACACTCTTCATACGAACTTAGCTGAAAGTGACAGTAGGTGATCTTTGGCACTATTTCAGTCACAATCCCATAATTCACAGGCTGATATTCGTTTTAGCAATATGGATGACAAATGAGTATTTATTTTAGATTTAAGAAAACAACTTTTTATGTAAAGCGTAAACAATATAAACAATGTAGTTAGCGGTCGACATAGACCAAGTCCGTGACTGCAATTGGTTGGTAACAAAAACTGAAAAAAGAATATCCCTTCTCATCCATGAAGAGAAGCAGATACCCCAACTAATGTACATCAAACTATATTGGTTACATTAATGCAATGATGACTTACAATTGTATAATGTATTTATCCAGCAGCACGTCCTTCTACTACTGTATCAATGACAACAGCAGGTAATTGTCCTTTAGATTTCTTCATCTACACATATACTTAAAAATGAATATTTGAAAGTCTGAAAGATATTAAGTTTACCCTTCACATGAAATTATACCATAAAATTTAAAGAATGTAAAAAAAAACATAACAAGGAAAATGAGCTGGTGGTCAGGTTTCCCAAAGACTTGTGTCTGTGTGTGTGTCTGAGCGTGTGTTTGTGTGTGTTCTGCCATGATTTGTGATGATAGAGCTATTTGACTGTAAGCCAATCCCCCACCATGTCACTTTCGAAAGAGGTGTCAACAAGAAGGAGCCAACAAGTGGTAATTTAGAAGAAATCCTAAAAGAGGTCCTCAAATTATGTCATCGGAGTTATCGGCAACATACTCACAGGAATGCTTTGACTGGTGTAGAAGATCAAAGAACACAACTGTTCTCATGAAAAACTGAAAATGATTTGCCGAGTACACAACTACTGAACACAATTCTATCACTGATCTAGAGCGGTCATCAAAGGAAGCAATCCTTTCTAATATAATGGGACTATGATGTTTAAACTTCAATGTCTATGTTTACAGATGAAAGGACAACGGTGATGACAACTAAAGACTCGGTACAAACAGATGAAAGGACAACGGTGATGACAACTAAAACCTCGGTACAAACGACTACCATTCCATGTACTTTACAATGTGCAAGTAACGAACAATGTACAGGCTCAGCGGGTTACTTTACCTGTAGCTGTTTAGATGGTTACTATGGAGAACACTGTCACATTGGTAAGCTTTATGGTACAATATCGTGAATTAACTAGCCTATTTAGTTTCACTGTGAATGAAGTTGGAGCCTGGGGAATATACATCTAATTGAATTCAGGTACTCAAAGTCTAGTATGAATTATTATTGGTTCGTAATCAAAGCAATTAGGGTGCAAACAAACTGATTGTAGAAAATTGGCATACATGCATACATACATACATACATACATACATACATACATACATACACAATACATACATACATACATACATACATACATACATACATACATACATACATACATACATACATACATACATACATACATACATACAAAGTTGGCAATTGTTTTCGTCAGGAAATTGTAAAAGTCGTGAAGTTTCTATGCTAGCGACACCGTAGCATCTACTCCAACAGTACGGTGACGTCATATTCGTCTGCTGCGAAAACATGTACGCATACACATATGACGTCATAATTTATAGATTGTTAATGATTATGCTCATACAGGCATCAACACGGATATTGGTGACCGGTAAATGTCGTTTGTGTTTAACAGTGCAGACGTTCAAAAATACCACGTGACCACGAATTGACAGATCATAACATTCGAACGACGTGGAGTAAACGTGTTTCAAAAACTTTATAGACACATATATATGACAATTATTTTGTTTACACGAAGATACATTTTAGTGACGTCACCACTTTGGCCATATCCGTATTATTTATAGGACCTTTGCAATGGGAGAATTTCAATGGAAACTCCTACTACTTCAACCAAGACGCTAATTACAGCTATGCTGAAGCTAAACAGTTCTGTGAAGAGATATCAAGTCATCTCGTCATCATTAACAGCGACGAGGAAAATGAATACTTGAAAGGTAAGACAGACAGACAGACGGACGGACGGACGGACGGACGGACGGACGGACGGACGGACGGACAGACAGACAGACAGACAGACAGACAGACAGACAGACAGACAGACAGACAGACAGACAGACAGACAGACAGACAGACAGACAGACAGGCAGGCAGGCAGGCAGGCAGGCAGGCAGGCAGGCAGGCAGGCAGGCAGACAGACAGACAGACAGACAGACAGACAGACAGACAGACAGACAGACAGACAGACAGACAGACTGACTGACTGACTGACGACGCGCGCCACGGAGGACATTTAAGTAACATAGACAGGAGATGATAATCTTTAATAGTTTAGTTTTCATTCGTTGGTCAAGCAACAACAACTACTAAATTTAATTGCTTCCTACAAGGTCTTTGTGTTCAAGCCATTGCAATCTTTAATATTATCATATAGTACTCATTTTGAAGAATTCTTGGCATCTACAAAAAATATGTTACCTTATTTTAGAGGGTCAATATGGAACAACAAGGCCCACTTATTCTTACAATTACCTATTCTAATACATGTGTCGCATAGAGCGGAAGCGGAAGTCAATGTGACTGATTTAATTGAACAAGAACTCGATTCTTTTTACTCGAATAATCGTTATATTTTATGATTCACCTAAGCGAATTCTATTCTAGGTATCACGAATAATGCATTAATTGGTATGATTTCTGAACACAGTTATTCTGTTCTTTTGCAATGGCAGGGTTTGCGATATCTATATGTCAACTATGGATAGGACTGGATGACATTGTTTATGAAGGAGATATGAGATGGGCAGACGGTTCACCGGTATAGTTTATTAATCACTGATATACATGTAGACATGTTCTTTGTTTTCTGAAAGATATTATTAACTTTTAAAATATCAAATAAGCGTAAGTTTGCGTAGAATGGAAGCTAACACGTTAATCGTGTAACCTTTTGTACTGTTCTTTTTTCCATGCAAAGAAATTAATTTTAAAAAAATTAAATTGAATTTTAAAAAAAAAATAATTAAAAAAAAATATCAATTTTGTTTTAGTAGGGAAACCACACTTTTTCAAAAATAGCTATACTATAGCATATTGCTATATAACAATCTGTATTTGTACTGGATAGTTCTTAACGATTTTTTTTTCATAAACGCGTTTCCCAGGAAATCCAGCGAGGTCTAACTCTTAGGCCTAAAAAATAAATTGTTTGGTTACGGTTACCCGACCCCCACCTAGCTTTTCACTGCCGACCCTAAACTTTTTTTGTTACGTATTCGAGAAAAAAGTAATTGCAAAAATTCACGAGAAATAGTAGACACGGAAACTGACATCAACTTAAAAAGACAATATAAAACTGTTCTTCTAATCTATAATGGCTGTACATCTGATAGCAAGAAATAAATAATACACAGAGACCATATGGAAAAGAACGGAAAATCCTGAACTAAACACTATAAATGTAAAATAAAATAAAATAAAATAAAATAAAATAAAAGTAAAATAAAATAAAATAAAATAAAATAAAATGAAATAAAAAAAAAAATCTACCTACACAATTTCTTTTATTAGGCCTTATCTATAGCATTAAATAGCCGATCTAAAGGGTCTGAAAGTAACAAACTACTACCAACCTAGAGAGACGATAATGTTTCGATCAGGCGCCACGATGGTTTTTTTTCTACATCTCTCATGACGTTTTTGTTACTAATTACACTAACAAAATACATGCGCTGATGAAATGTCACATTTTATTTCACTGTGAAAACAAAATAACAGTTTTGTGCTTGTATTTTCCTTGTTTCAATCGATAGGGAATGATGTTGATTTGTGTTGAAAGTGAGATCAAATGTATCATTTTGTATGCTTATTATCAGTATCAGTATTTGATGTAATGCTATTTGTAACAGACTGGGAGACGTTAAAACATTATATGCTTCCTGAATGAATTATGGTGGTCTCTTTTGTTTGGTAGTAACATTAGTACAGTTGACATAGTTCACAAGGGAAGAAATTGGGGATTTATTAACCTATTTTAAACTAACCAAAATCCGGTTACCAGAGTTGCGATCAATTCGCATTGAAGGCTTGCGAGAGGGCGCCCTAGTTTTGGCAAAGTGAGGGCTAGAAATTAGTCATGGTCACTGAATGTATGTCAATGCTTAAAGCCATAAACAAAATGTGGAAAAATCACCTTGTGCGTTCTTAAAAGACCATTACAGTAGGGTGTAGGTGTACTTTGGTATTTGTAATATAATCAGTTGAAATAACAAAGCAATTTCAGCATGTTGTATTTTTGTTTTTTAAGGTGACGTATACAGATTGGAATGATGGGGAACCAAATAATTATGGTTCCATAGAGGATTGTGTTCATCTAAGGAGTGACGATGGAATGTGGAATGATATGAAATGTACAAATAAGAATGGTTTTATCTGTGAAAAGGGTATATTTCAATTTTCTCTTCGTCACAACATAAAACTACAAGGCGTGAAAACACATCAAATATCACCCACTTCTTGATGTATTAGACTCGGAAATGTTTTTGTCAAGGTAGACCAACAAAACGATGATTCAGATCTACGCAGCTATTGATAAATACAATTATCGATATGAATACAGTTATGTCGATTTCATTTTATACATTGATATGGCATGGATATTAGATGTTAATGTATGCCTGTCATAAAACAGGCTTATAAGCCGAGATTGGTGCGACTTTTTCATCGAACAGACTCATACATACATACATACATACATACATACATACATACATACATACATACATACACACATACATACATACATACATACATACATACATACATACATACATATATGCATGCACACACACACACATACACATACATACATACATACATACATACATACATACATACATACATACATACATACATACATACATACATATATGCATGCACACACACACACACATACACATACATACATACATACATACATACATACATACATACATACATACATACATACATACATACATACATACATACATACATACATACATACATACTCTAATTATTTCTGTTCAAAATTATGACATAGATGAGTGTGTATATAATCCTTGTCAAAATGGAGGAACATGTGTAGACTTAGTCAATGGATATAACTGTATATGTCCTGGTGATGAAATTGGTGGTAGTCAATGTGAAATAGGTAAGTTGACTTTTCTACAGTTTGCTGCTTTGACACATAATATTGTACCAGACCTACGCAAAATGATGACGTCATTCATAAATACCCTGGGTCCTCTTCTTACGACGAAATCCTTTCAATTGTACCTCTAAGCCCGTCTCAAGCTGTGCTAAAACTACCTAAATAGCCAGTTTCTCTGTTGAGCACAAGTTTCACTCCCTGGTATTTAATTGTAAATAAATTGTTGATAAGGACAAGGCTGGCTTGTCCACTACACATATGACATATGACACACATACACCCAGGCAGTAAACTTGAAGTGTCTGATGCATACATTAAATACAATTACACAAGTACAAGTGTGTCATGTAATCTGCGCAGTCCACCACCCAGCCTTGTCCTGGTCAACAATTTGTTTACAATTAAACACCAGGGAGTGAAAGACTACACCTGTGATCAATAGGAAAAACTCACACGGTAGGTAGTTTTAGCACAGCTTGAGACAGGCTTAGAGCTACAAGTAAAAGAAATTCGTCGTAGATTCAATGGCTAAACATACGTTTACCCAATGGGAAGCATATTTTCTACACGTGTGTATCCTGCCTGTCTGCCTGTCAGCCTGTCTGTCAGCCAGTCTGTCAGCCTGTTTGTCAGCCTGTCTATCTGCCTGTATGTCTGTTTATCTGATTACCGATTGGATGATGTTCAATAAACATATATAACATTTTTGTTAACAATAAAATAACTGGAACCTGCTTATTAGAGACAAATTAATGAAACAATATATCTAGACAATAAATTTAGTATAATAATTCGTGCATACTAATTAGCATATCTTGATAATTTGCATGTGTATCTCAAAAGGGTTTTGTTTTAATAGCAGGAAAGCTACGTACGTTCATATATAAATTAAAGCATTAGTTATATTTTCAAACATAAACTAAATTCTGTGAAAGTGGCCTTGCATACGGATGACAGATCGGTATTTATTTTTCATTCTTAATTCTTAAGACAACTCTAGTATGTTTTCCTACATGAAAAAACAACCAATGTGAAATAGCATCAACCAAGTCCGTGTTTGTAACTCAATAAATTAAAGAAAAACACATAAAACAGTGTAAAACGTTTGTTATTGTACGTGCCAGAAAAAAATATTTTTGCACACTTTTTAGTGGTTTGCAATTTATTGAGTTACAACCCAGACAGTATTTAGTACATAATTTATTGTTTCACATTACATTATTTTTCCAAGTATATAAACATAGTAGATTTATTTTATGATGAATTAAAAATCTCCAAAATAAAGACACATTTGTCACCAATATGACCAATACAATTCCTGCTTTTATATTAGGTTTTTTATTTAACATCATAAGCTTCAAGTTTTGGTTATATCTGAAATGTTCTCAAAACAATTTACAAGTGGAAAACAATAAATTGTTATCTAAGGTTTATGAAAATGATGCATTTTTATCAGTACAATGTTAAACAGACTCTCTCACCAGTCCTTGGGAGCATCGCTATTAGCTGTTTTGTATGTTTTGTAACGCGTAGTAGCGCGAAGCATAGCAGTAACACGTCAACAAATGTCTATCCCTATGAGTCGATGAGGGCCCACAGTAAAAGGATGTTCGAGTTCAATTATGCAGTAGATATCGGTACATACAAAACAACCCTTTTTAGCGATGCGATGCTCCTAGGACTTTGAGAGAGTCACACTATCAGCAAGTGTAAGAAAATGAAAACCACAACAATAGACCATAGGCCAGAAGATATTCATTGGTGATATTTATATGATGTTTCCTCTTTACAGTTTGTCCACCAGGATGGAAATTTTTTGATAATTCCTGTTACTTAATAAACCTGGATGTCTTAACTTGGCCAACTGCTAGATCTTATTGTGAAAACCTTTATGCCCACCTTACTATTGTGGAGAGTGCACTTGAACACGAGTTCTTGAAAGATCTGATTTTGGCATACTTTAGTGTGGCTTGCTATCGTTCTTTGTCATGTGATTATTGGATTGGTCTGACGTACAATGTAAGTCTCTCTGTGTCACAATATCCAATCATATCAGCATACATTATATAATAGAATGTTACCTTGGAAACAAACTCTTTAAATGTTTGCTGTTACTTTGTTAAAGTGGCACGATGTTTTTGCTCGAGGTAAAATAGTTAAAATAAAATAACATTCCGATATAATATTAATGTCAATTCATGTCTTCTATAATAACATTACGATTGTGATCTGGTTGACAGTTGATTGTATAGTAGGCATTTTCTGAACATTTTTATACGTATATATATATGTACATTATATTACATTATATTACATTATATACACATTACACATATATATATATATATATATATATATATATATATATATATATATATATATATATATATATATATATATATATATATATATATATATTACATTACGTCATCGGATCGCGTGTTTGAGTTATATTTTAATACCGGGTTTGAGTTTAGTCAATCACAACGGGTGGTTCAGCACGTTACATCTGTCTCAGAGCTGCAACTATAGTCACTTATATATCATTAATGTGGATGTGAAGAAAATACTATTCCATTCTCTATCCACAGCCGACAGATGGTTCTAGATGGATAGACGGCACCGAGATAGATGCCTTCTCTGCATGGGACAATCAAAACCTACCAAGCAGCGACAGTTGTATTAAAATTAATGGTATTCTGCTGCTTTGGCAGGCGGTTGCATGTTCAGACCAGCGCCGGTATATTTGTGAGATGCCCAAGTAATAGCAATCCGGTGGTTATGTATACGATTTCCACACCATCCCATTGTCTAGGAAAGATGCTAAAAGATATGGGATGCCAACAATTGGACAGTCACTTGCAAAAGAAAATATTTCAACGGAAGTGCCTCCTAGTGGAACACAACTGTTACAAATATAAACATACTGTCATAAACTTTGGATAATTTGTAGGGAGTCTTTTTGCAATCTTATATCAACATGTATTACGCCAGATGGCCTTCTTAATTCATTGTTCAGTTGTAGCTACTGATCTTGTTATCAACACGCACTGTGCCGTGCGGGGGAGAGGAGGGGGGGGTGTCAGCAGGCCTGCATATTTTATTATCATGACATAAAAATTATTGATCCGAAATGTTTAACAAAAAGTCAAATGAAACCATTAGTTTAGTACTCCAATAATTGTTACATTTTGTGTCCGAGTACTGGTTCAGATTTGCTTCGCATCCGTCTATTTCGTAATGTTACAGGAATCGTTCTACCTGTTCTACTATTGTGGTATATGAATATGCACAGTTGGCACGCGTCCAGTTGATGTTTACTAATACTTTTATTTCACTTTCTCAACTTTGGCCAAATGAAACCATAAAACTTTACTTTTATATAAAACTCTACGTGTTTTTGAATATTTTCCAATATACTGGTATAATATATAGCAATAACCCCCTCCCGGGGTTGGGGTCGGGTTGGCAATCCAATTACTTTTAACCATTGACTTCAATAAATCCACGAGCGAAACATTTTGTTCACTGGTCAAAACCGACTGGTATACCATTCCCAGGGGCGGTTTATTGCTAAAGTCTAAAAACAACAGCCCCAATTTATTGACTTGATTAATAATTGGTTTGATTTCTAGCAAATATAGGGATATACCATTTGCTGTGTACAATGTGTTTGTTTATTTGTTTACGACGAAAATGAGCACGTGATTGAGTTAGGAAATTATAGTTGATAACAATAACAATAGCATCTATATTCTGATTTATTACAAATACAGTATGCAGTTAATGCAATTGTTATGTTTCATATCTATGTTTGTTTTTATGTCTACGAGGCAATGAATCACTGTGACATTTGATTTTAAAATCTGTAATTTCTTGCTTGACAAGTGGTTTCTGTTATGTATGTATCGATATCATTCGCTATGTTTAGTTTTTTGTTTATTATTTGATGCATTTACAACTTAAGGTAGATAGAGTGTATGCGTCAGTTTACACCTGTCGCATTTGTAAATAGTGGAGTATTTGTCATTATTGTAATTTATGGTCGTCTTCATTGTTCTTTTCACAAAGAGATTTTTGTAGTTCATTTTCCATTTTTGTTATGTAGTTACGTGTAAAGCAGTGACATTGACACAACATCGCAAGTATATAGCACTCATTGTAAATACCTAAATAACGCGCAAATAGCGTAGGTCGACTGATTTTATACCTTACAATTTATATCAATAACTCAAATGGCATGTCTATGGTTGTATTAATATTAAATGCATGTGTGGTTAATTTCATGTACTCACTGTGTTGTTTGTTTATTAGTTGTTTGCTTACAACTTAAATTATCGCACTGAGGTTAGAGTATGTATTTGATTACAAGTGCGCCAATGTCATGTCTATGGTTTTATTTATAATAATGTGCACGTAATTTATTTTATTAGTGTGTTCATTGTTTGTTTTATCACCACTTGGGACTATAACTCCCCATTGATTTCAGTAACCCCAATCTCATATAATTATGATTGGCTTTATAACGACTAAATTGTAATTATACCATCTCTGGTTGTGTTTGTTTGTTTGTTTGTTTGTTTGTTTGTTTGTTTGTTTGTTTGTTTGTTTGTGACTTAGATGATCACATGGCATTATTCACAATTGTCCAATGTCATGTTTATGATAGGTATGTGGTATTCTTGGTTTGATATGTGTCTCAATTATGCTTGTGTCTATTCAGACCAAATGAATAATAAGTGAATAAGAAATGAAAACGAAAAGATTCAATATATTAATTCATCAGTCCTTATAAGCTAATTAGATATGATTCTGCGATGTGTGTGTGGTGTCAGTGTTATTGCAAGTAGTGAGCTGAAGGTTGTCTATTGTTATTATTTTTTTTTAAGTGTCCCTTAAGCGAAACGCCACAGAAACCCTGTTCATGCTATAAAGAATGAGCGTATATACATCACATTATGTTGTCATTTATGTCTGTTATAGCTATCCACTCCAACCAATCGTAAGAAGACATGTACCTTTATTCTAATTCACATTCCAAGATCGAACATTTTAGCAGACGACACAACTCGATGTGTCATCCAGATATTCTGAATAGTTCCATTTTATGCCAACACACCTGGGAAATGTTGCCGATTTGGTATAATTACAGACTGCTTACATGAAGAGACATGAAGGAGAGTTGAACGGGAAACAAAGGCAAAACTCTTGTTATTTCCTGTCCGATAATGTATTATCTGGCTTTCTTTAAGCCTAAGGAAGTGACTTGGTTCCGGTTACCCTATCCCAACTTTTTTTTTTCACTGCCGATCCTAAACCTTTTTTTCATTTTACATATTCGAAAAAAAATAATAAAATCACGAAGTCGCGCGAGAAATTGTGGATGTGGAAACTTAAAAAAGACAATATAAAAATGTTCTTCCAATATGTAATGACTGTACATCTGACGGGAAGGAACCAATAACACAGAGACAATATGGAGAATAACGGAAAACATATATAACTACCTGAACTAGACAATCATACCCGATAAAATAAAATACGAAGGCCAACCCCCACAAATGTGTGGTTCCGATCACGCTCAATTTTAGAAGAGGTGGGGTAGGCCTTATGTTTTCAAGACCAAGAAAGGTTATTTTCACAAGGCCTGCATGTGCACATTCTCTTCGAACTATAAATATATAACCATCGTGGTTACAATGATAAGAATATTGTTACGAAATACTTGGACTTTAAGCGCCCTCAGTGATCACTTGTGGCCAGTCCTATACGGTCAGTATCTGGCTGAGAAATGTAAAAGATCCCTGACTCTCAGGTGCGGTTATCCGACCATGGGTATGTCAGTCAGTTGCTGGAAGGTGGAAACTTGGTCACGTGAGGTTGGTCACCATGGGCAACCACCCCTCCCGTCCGGGGGACTCTGGTTGAAGACGGCGTGCAGTGAACAGTGTATTTCTTGTGCTGGTGAACTAATCTCTTGCTTACCTCTATTTTCCTTCTATTTCGGTTAAAGACTGTCTTGATGAATTTGATAATTTGTATATATGTGACGGGTGGAAAAAGGAAGGAGAAGTCTTGCAATTCAATTCTCAGAATGAATTTGTGTCGCAAGTAAAAGAAAAAGACGTATATGACGCTGATAGCATTGTTGCCACAAAGGACTTCATTGCATGGACAGAGTATTGGGGTGACAGTTTAAAGATACTGTACCATTGAAACAAAAATGTAAACAAAACAAAATCGTAAAAAGGTACAATTTTAGATAAATTTCCAACATGGCAGTGTTCAATGTTTTTATGTTAACGTAACTGTCGAAATATGTATATATATATATATGCATCACAATGTACAGAACCATTCTCAAAAAATAGAAGTAAGTTCTAAGAATTATACTGTCAATATCTGCAACGAAATATTTACAGCAGATAAGTCTTATTAAGTTATTTGTATTCCAAGTATAAAACAAAACCATTTGAAGCTATATCCGACACAACCTTCATCAGGTGTTTGCAGTTTTGCCTTCTCGTTGGTACTATAAAGTTCCAAAGTAAACAAACAATGGGACTAGATATCCATTTATTACGAAAGCAATCCCCTAAATTTGTAATAGAATTGTGTATGCAAGTTTCATGTTGGATCAAATTTTCAGTTTGTTACAGGTTTATCACCAATTACAAGACATTTTTTAATTGCTTAAGCGTTTTCTATGTAACAGCACTCAACATCTTTGACCGGTTACCGGTAAACACTATAATGTACAATATATATATATATATATATATATATATATATATATATATATATATATATATATATATATATATATATATATATATATATATATATATATATATATATATATAACTCGGTGAGTATCAATCTGCTATAAGACAGTGCTCTATACCGCAGTGGCAGAGCGTAATAGTTTTGGTAGTACTGGAACTCTTTCTTGGGTGTAACTCGGAGTTTCACGCATATTGCGATCATCAGACACTCAGAGTGTCTGATGATCGCAATATGCGTGAAACTCCGAGTTACACCCAAGAAAGAGTTCCAGTACTACCAAAACTATATATATATATATATATATATATATATATATATATATATATATATATATATATATATATATATATATATATATATACGCTCTGCCACTGCGGTATAGAGCACTGTCTTATAGCAGATTGATACTCACCGAGTTATATATATATATATATATATAACTCGGTATATATATATATATGTTGATATATGCAAGATATCTTACCAGTAGTTTGATGTTTAGTATCATATTTTACTCTAGAACGATATGACATCATTTAGACCTATCACGTTTCAGGGGGAGTGAAATTACAGATGAATATTGTACGCCAATAAAGTTGTTGATTGTTCACCATTTTCTTTTTAGTGAATCTGTTTTGAATGAATACTCCTAATATTGGTGACAGGATGACTTGAAACTTGGTCAATTGTATGGAATCGCCACGAAATGTAAAGGTCTCTGTCTCAGTCTCCTCTTCCTCATCTCGCTCTGTCTTTCTCTTTGGCTCTCTATATATCGTTGCATTAGTCTTTATGTTTCTGTCCGTCCATTCGTCTGTGTCTGACTCTCTGTCTGTCTCTCTCTCTCTATCGTTTGTCTGTCTGACGTCTGTATGTATGTATGTATGTATATATGTATATCTCTCTCCCCCCTCTCTGTCTCTGTCGCTCTGTCTTTCTCTCTCTCTCTCTCTCTCTCTCTCTCTCTCTCTCTCTCTCTCTCTCTCTCTCTCTCTCTCTCTCTCTCTCTCTCTCTCTCTCTCTCTCTCTTTCCCTCTTGCTATCTCTCTCTGGTGCATCATTATTGTAGTGCGCCAACTAGCGTTTACAATGAAAACACTGACAAATTCAAATTACATTCGTCACATTCTCTTCTCTGTCGATTTCTTAGCGTGGGGTGCCTCCTGTCATTGCAAAACGAGACCACGTGATTTATGTGTACACAGTGTGCTAACTATATACTAAAGGGTGGCAATTATCATTGCTCATTTTGCCTCCTGTCTTGTAAAGTCGCATACATACATACATACATACATACATACATACATACATACATACATACATACATACATACATACATACATACATACATAGCTCATTCACTGTTCTATTGATACTTTCACCTTGAAAATTTTCAAGTCGAAATAACCAAAATGTGTCGGCCTACAATAACTCAGTAAGTTGAATACACGAAAAGCCTTTTAATTGTTTATATTCGTATTTCGTATCCGTATCAAAAGCAAGACATAGCTTTATTTTTATACACTCACTTTTACTTTTACTTTCATATCCAATGTAATATAGCGAATTGGTCGATAAACTGAGAAGTTTTGTAACTGGAAACACCATTCGGGTGTCTCTACCTATATCTTATCGAGGTTAGCCGATATTGAGTTATCTATGAGTTGAAAGTGGGTCAATTGTATGGTATGACCTATATATGACCCATAAATTGAAGTCCTAGTGCTCTGTTTTGCTGAAGTAATTAACTGGTAAATTCCGTGTGCCGTCCTGGTGTGTACCTATATATACTATATAGTTATTCCAGGTTATAATTGAGGCACCATCAAGTACATTCTTTGTTTGCCGTCCGCGTGCGGGTAGGTTTCCCGGTAGATTTAGAAGGGAAAAACATCAACATTTAATTTTGCTCAAAATTTCACACTATATTGTTACAGTAATGGTAAGACCATTCAACTGTCTTCCGAATAACTATACATATATCTGAATAGTCGTTAAAGACAATCAAACTTTGGACACTAGTGTAGTAAATTTAGACAGCATATGAATCATCAGAAAAGTAACATGCTACTCTTGAGGGCGCACTGCAGATTAAAACTACTACAAGTACCGAGTAAAGCCGCTAATATGCTCTTTTCTCATCATTGTCTCATAATTCACACAGTACTAATACTTATCATTTACAATCAGCTTAAGCTGTACTGTTGAGGTCATATTAAATTGAAAAAAAAAATATTACAATTAAAAAAGACATTACAAATGATATAATAGCAAACATGTACAAACAAGCTCAGTTGTTAAAATGCTTCAGTTTTTAGCAAGTCTCAATGTGAGGTGTTTCAATGGATGGAACCGGTATGTAAAATATTACCTGTCTGCCACTAATCTATAATTGTCATTTTTGCAAGTAAAAGGTATCATGTTAACACATGTCCATTCGATTATGTTGAATATGGTGTCTGTTTATAGCTATATAGACATGTCATCCATCGTTCGTGTAAATGGAGCGAGTAATAGTATATTATAGCTGTATGAACGCTTATATGACTTATGCATGTTATCTTCGATATTACAGTTCTTTTCCCCAAACCGCGTCAAAGCTATTAAATGAACTATCAAGATCAGTGAGCCTGCTCATAAGGTTTCATGTTCAGATATACATACCATAAAGATAACACACAAACATCACTTACACCGTGTGGGCTCTGTATTTAGTTGGTGACAAAAACAGTATCAGCATGCATATTACTACACAAGGTATGATCTGTTGAAGTTCAAACAAAATCAGGTCAGCAGCCTATTTGTCAATAATGTGAACAGTAATTTGTTTTATTGAAGAGCCCATACATTGGAACAAGTTGTTTCGTAATACATCATATTACCAAGCTCAAACTATTATAATTTAGTCATGATCACGTTCGAAGAAAGAGTTGAACTTCTTTATCTATATTGGGGCATGGATGTATTAGTGAATAGGTAGGTTCCTATTATTCTCGACGTTAGTTGCCCGCAATTAAGGTCCAAGAACCACGAAACAATATATCAAAGGTAATTATGTAAGTGGTACTGGTGTTTTCTTTTCACTTCATACCAGTATACCACTATAGAAAACAGTGGTATGAATCCATGATTGGAGTTTGTACTATATTTTGCCAATATCTACATTTGGGAGAGACTGAAAAAAAGAGGTTTGAAATTTGCTTCGTCCAAAACACATCTCTGACCTAGTCTATAAAGATGTACTTTTGTTCTATATCCGGTAATGAAGTCATGACGTCGTTGTACGCAATATACGGTCACTGATGAGTAGTCTATCTGCTAGACCTCGGATGTTCTTCCGATACATTACGACACACGACCGATAGCAAGCCCTCACTGCGAACTTCGTTCGCTTATAGTATCGAAAGAAAGCCCGAACGTCTAGCAGCAAGACTAGTCACTGGTGAGCTGCAGGTGTGTATCACTCGACATGCACTTAACGTTTGTCAATGGCCTGGAAGAAAGTGAATACCCCTTTGTGTTATGTAATGTATACGCGACGCATCAAGCTGACTGTACATTGTATATTAACAGGTTATCAAAACCTATTCATATCCGATATGAAGGCCTATAGGTTCTCGAGATTTATACGATTATTTGAATAATTAATGACAGAGTCAATAAAACGTGTGTTTCATTGCCAACTGAGCGTTAACTTCCAATCTTGACTGTATTATAAATCGCCAGGTGTCTAGATACTTCATAATTTGGTGATAAATACTTACAAGACTTATTTCGTGACTTTGGGCAGTTATAGATCCTCATCACGTATATGTAGTGATAGGGTTTTTTATTAAATTTCTTACACTAAATTTAATTCCAGAGTAAACGCCCTGGAAACGTTTCTGGACAAGTAAATCTCCCATTAACAGATAATTGATATTGGTTATCATTTCCATGGAAACACTGTGATGTTAATCTATCTCTGGATGCCTTCACAGATTGTTGCCGTCACCTCCTTACTGAAAACTGGAAGCATTTGTTTTCTTTTGTAAGTTTGGTTGTTTTAATTATCTTTTAAAAAAAGAAGAAGAGTAACAATGGCCAAGACTAACAAGTATCCAACTTTGGTTGTCTCGAATCCCTTGCGCGATACTCTTTCTAAACAGTTGGTGATCTGACATGGTGTGATTGACAGACCGGTGCTGTGAAACCAATCTGAAAAAATGTGTCAAGCCATACATATCAATGTGAGGCCTTGTTTATATAAAGTGATGCTGTATTCTCGTCAGACGTACACAATACGAAGTTGCTATTAACTTAAAATGTTTGATTTGGCGTTACTACGTGTATAGATGTGAAGAAGATTCCATGTATCGGTTCAGTGTATGCAATACGATGATATCATTAGCTAAGTCACCCCTAGTTCATCCAGCAATTGTTCCAATCATCTCTGGACATTTGTGAATGTTATCATAGGTTGGATTTAATACCGACGCCATTTTTTCTGAGCAGTAGCAGTAACTCAGAAATAGTGAAAATGACAGTTCTTGTTTGGCTATCAGATAGGCAATATTTATCTTTATTTTTATTTCTGCTATTTTGTTATCACAATTCAAGTACTAGTTATACTGAAGGCTTTCACCAAGGAACTGGTCGCCCCTGGTTTCGCTAAATATATGTCTTTGAATTCGCTCAAACGTGTGTCCACGAAATGGAGTGTTCCACTAAAGTTTGTTTGTTTTTAAAACCAATTTCACCCGTTCAAAAGCGAAATCAGACTTCTCTTTCGAGAATTTATAATATCGACACCATACTCTGTAAATACTGCCATCTATTAGGTACCTGCTGAATGCCAATATTTATAGAATTCACAGGAATTGGTACAATTTTCACCGGCAACTTCCTAGGCTGCTCGGATGTCGGAGTATCGAACAAAGTCAAAACAAGATTTTCTATTTTGAAATATTGAAGAGATCGTATGTAGGCGAATTCTCCAAAATGATTGCCTGCAGATGCGATCTTATGGCCAACCACAACATGTAATGTGAAGCTTTTATAGAAAGTTGTGGCATAGATCTCACGGTAATATATACCCCTAATATAAATGGAATACATTTTGAAGGGGATGGAGTACATAGAAACCAGTACTGGTAATGCCTACTAAAACATATTGTGTTTTCCGATTACGCTCAATTTTAGAATAGGCGGGGTAGGTAGATGTTTTAATTTATTTTATTATATTTTTTTTCTCATATGTGAGTGTCTAGTTCAAGTAGTTATGTTTTCCGTTGTTTTCTATATGGCCTCTGTGTTATTGGTTTCTTCTCAGCAGATGTACAGCCATTACAGATCGGAAGAACAGTTTTATACGGTCTTTTTCATTTTTAATTAGTCAGTTTCCGCATCAACAATTTCTTGCAAGACTTCACAATTTTCGTGATTTTGTTAATTTTTTTTCGAATACATAACAAGTTTAGGATCGGCAGTGAAACACTAGATGGGGTCGGGTAACCGGAACCCAAATATTATTTTTATTAGGCCTAAAGGTCACACAATAAACACACTCGACGGTAAATGCAAATAAGCTGCCTTTGTTCTCGTGATCATTGTACATGTACGTACGATTATAATTTTCATATCCTGAAAAAATGCCATAAATTGACTTCAGATCAGTCAAAAATCCACTTCGCTAGAACAAATATGCTTAGAACTCACATTTCTACCGGCGAAATTGACAGCTAAATGAACAGAAAGGCTGAAATCCCGACGATTTCTGAATTGTTGCTCTGTGGTATCTTGCAATTTTTTAAGCTGGTTGCAAACGTTAAAAACATGCGGGCTACCTATATTTGAATATCCAATTTAAATATTCATGTAACCGTCGCGAGTCACATCGAGGTCATTCATCTGGCGAAACTTCTCCACGCTCCTTCCAAGCGCAGACATGTGTAAACAGGACTTTCTTCTCTCCTGTTATTACAAAACATGGTCATAATAATCCTCTTACTTTTTATACAATATCCATGGCAAATTGTGTGCCTAGATTGCGAAATAAACTTTAAATTCTCAACTGACAAGTTGACCTTTTTATAGTTGTCTCTTTGTCATACAAGGCTAGGCTGGTTCAAAATCACAGAAACCCGGAAGTACACTCGCAGAACATCACACACAGCCTGGATCGATGCGATGGGTGAATTTATCAGCTTCAAAACAGTTTAACTAGATTATGGCAAGTAGTGGTTTGTAATTTTACAGGGGTTAATAGCCTTTTAGCTGGATGTCATCAATAATGAAACGGGTTACGAAGGTACGGAAGTTTTGCCAGATGAATGACCTCGGGGTTAGCGTCGTTAGCGACGTGACTCGCGACGGTTACATGTAATGACTAGCTAAGCGTCTTACAATGGCTGCCTTGAGCAGAGACCTTCGTTGTAAGTACGCCTTTCTCGGTAAATCAGGACTAAAAGTGTCAAATATCTGCCTTGGGTCCACAGTCTTTGGAACAAATAAGGTGAGGAATATACTTGAATTCTTCAGGAAGTATGTATTAAGCTGTATACCATGTAAACTACCGTAGGTCAACCAGTAAGCTGTGACTCACTTTGTCATCAGAGTAGTAAAACATCAAGTTACTCCAGGTATATATGGGTGTCTCAAAACAGCATCTGCGATTAAAAGGTGCTACTAGCAGTTTCAACAAAACACTTTGCGACCTGTAGCACTTCGATTCTGCGACCACTAGCACTCTGACTCTGCGACTCATAACACTTTGATTCTGCGACTGCAAGCACGTGAATCACTTTCAGCGATTCTTCTTTCTTTTTCTGGCATCGATGGTCGAACAGCGATAATGTAGCTGCATGTATGCGCCGAACTAGGACGACCGCACCCGTGACCCGGTAGCTACATTCACGGTAAATTATGATCGACGCGACACTCTCCTGACGCATGTGAAAGTAAGCCTAATCGATGTTTCATTTTACTTTGTCATTGATGTCAATAAAGTTTTTGCTCACTTTGGTGTTTTATTGTATTGGCGGCAAAACAGACAACATTTCATGTCACCTTGTAGAATGTTTGCGTGGAGAGAGGCGGCGGCCGTGACCCTTGCTGATCAAAAATAGGTCACATGCTGCCATGCATGGTGATAAAAACATCGTAAGACGCCACATGTTTTACACGAACATGAACTTTACTAATATATACATGTTTTAGATTTTCATAATAATCACAGGTTTAATTCTCCGAGTCGTAATTACGAGAATCGTTCTAAAAGATTCTTGTAATTACGACTTTTCGATTCTCGTAATTACGACTTTTTAATTCTCGTAATTACGACTTTTCGATTCTCGTAATTACGACTTTTCGATTTTCGTAATTACGACTTTTCGATTCTCGTAATTACGACTTTTCGATTCTCGTAATTACGACTTTTTGATTCTCGTAATTACGACTTTTTGATTCTCGTAATTACGACTTTTCGATTCTCGTAATTACGACTTTTTGATTCTCGTAATTACGACTTTTCTATTCTCGTATTTACGACTTTACGATTCTCGTTATTACGACTTTTTGATTGTCGTAATTACGAAATTATGATTTTTTTATTGTTTGTTATTTTTCAATTTTTGAATTGTTCAGACACGAATCTTATGATTTTGATGTACTAAGCAGATGTACTATAGAGTGTTTGACACGGTAACCGGTTTGTATGATTTGATTGCGTTTTTCGTTTCTTCAGGAAAAACTCGAGTGCATTAAAACAGCGAAGAATATTCTTTCATTATATGTCGGCAAAATGAATCAATAATGGATTTGAAATTGAAGAAAATAGTATTTACCATCTGATATTTGGTAAAATTCACAACTTTAGTTTAGAATTTTCTTCTTTAAGGTAAATCAGATTTATACGGTTTTGAAATTTAAAATTCAATAACGTGGCACCGTAGGTCGTTCGATCAAGTTTGAAAGTGTGTGGAGACCTTTTCCACGGTTGATAAATACTTGAATATATGTATTTGGTATGGTATAATAATATTGGTTTGAGGGTCAGTTAGCCAAGTGACCGGTTTGTCGAGGTTATTGACCCTGGTATATCAGGGTGTTAGTAGGAAGGCATTGGCGAGACGTCCCCAGATAGAAACTTTATTGATCCTTCTTTTAAGACGTTTCGGACCGGCCCGTTAGGTCCTTCATCAGTCGTAATCCTGTCTTGTATTGGACAGTTTCCCTACATCTTCATCATTGGATATAAGTTGGAGTTGTGTCCGAATTTCAGAAGAATATCTATATGTTTAATATTGGACTCCATTATTTGAACAAATTCTTTGCTGATGAAGAATTCTTGTTGTTCTGGAATTCTTGTTTTTTGTTTATTATTTGGCTAAGTTCGTTGACAGATTGCCTGTTTAAACATTGCAGTGAACCTACTAACTTCTTGTTGCATCCAGTATATGTGTGTACATATGTGAACACGTTATTTCATTGCCATTTCTTTTTTTAACCTATAGGTGTTATGTAATTTCACTGGACTTATATTAGAGTGTTCAGTTCACCTTAAATGTACTTACTACCCGATGATCGGGTGTTGTTGAGAACTCAGCTGTTGCTTATAACATGAACTTAAAATGGCAGTGTGATTTTTCCAGTTCGATATCAACTTACCGGAGAATTGCGACGTAATTACGGGAATCGAAATGTCTTTACGATTCTCGTAATTACGAGATTCAAAAAGTCGTAATTACGAGAATCGAAAAGTCGTAATTACGAGAATTGAAAAGTCGTAATTACGAGAAAAAAGTCGTAATTCCGAGAAAAAAGTCGTAATTACGAGAATCGAAAAGTCGTAATTACGAGATTTGAAAAGTCGTAATTACGAGAAAAAAGTCGTAATTACGAGAATCGAAAAGTCGTAATTACGAGAATTGAAAACTCGTAATTACGAGAAAAAAGTCGTAATTACGAGAATTGAAATCTCGTAATTACGAGATTTTAAATTTTTTTTTTTTTCCTCACAACTTGGCACTAATACGCTTCCATAGTATCAAACATTAAACGTTTGTTTAAAAAGTTGCAATCCTTTTCGTTGCCTTTGCCGATGTAAATAAGGCCAGCTTGCCGAAAGGGAAGCCTTGTAGTCATGTAAAGAACTATGAAACTTGTGAATGGGTGACGTCAGATGACTTGAATAAATTATGATGATATTAGCTAATGTGACAATGGCTATTCCTTTTTTGAGATTGCGTGACAACGATGGAAAGCGTGAAGGGGACTGGGCAATTGTTAAATTAGAAGTGCAAATTGCCCGGCCGTGGTGTGCATATGTAACGCCATCAAGGGTCCGTTATATGATCTAGTGTCCTTTTTGACACAGCCGCAGTGTTCATAGGCGACGTGGTCAAAGTATTGTCGATCAAAGCCAAGTTTACACGTTTTGTAATACAATGGGTTTGTTTGTTTGTTTGTTTGTTGAAAAAAAAAACGACGAAATAGCATGATGTGATTATCGGTCTAAATTTATGAAATTGCAACATGCGTATGCAAAGCATGTACATGTATATATAAATGCCCAGTTGCTGTTATTCCTTCCACTTTCATCTAGCCATCTAGACTGAATGACCGATCGTCCTTGCTGCTCGTTGAGATATACCGAATTTATATGCCCAGCTGGTGCTATCCGTAGTCATTGCTCATCTAGAACTAACAAATAAAAAATACCGTCCAGTAGTTTTGAACTACATAGTACATGTAATTTTGGCTGGCCTAGCCTTTAGGCTACTAGTACATGGGCAACTGTGTCAAATGTGGTCACGGTATTTATATCTCTTTGATTCTGATTGACCTTAATTCGCAATCTGTACTGCCTACATTACGAGACACTGACTTTAGTTGAACATTTTGTATCGACCAGTAGGTACAGAAAAACTGCCTACTGAGAGTAATCTAACAATGAGTTTCCTCCATCACTACACCCCCCCCCCCCCCATCCTCTCATGTATACTGACATGCTAAGGAACGAGCAAAATTTATGGCGCGGAGAAAAAGGGGGGGGGAATAGGGGTGCAGAGAGGGGCATTGCAAATCTTAATGGTCTGAAAGAGGTGGTTGAAATATTTCGTCTGTGATTCTACACCAAAATGAAATCCAAAGCACACAACGTGTGCAAATCGGAATGCCATTCCACCTCACAAACACATTTTTAGTGATTAATGTTTTTAAAGGAAAGAAAGAGAAATAAATATGTACAAGAGAACATGTAAAACCAAGGTATACCTTGGAATTACACATGGTGGTTGGACAACCATGTTTTTTTTTTCATTTTAGTATCAAACTCTTGATGGTAAACATCCTATAAAGACATGCGCACAGATGTACAGCGGGTGACCACGTATCTTTACTGTCCATATACACATGTGTATATTAACAGTTTGGCAATATATATATATATATATATATATATATATATATGTGTGTGTGTGTGTGTGTGTGTGTGTGTGTGTGTAATCAATTTGTGACGTAGTATAGTGTTGAATATTTTGTTGAATATTTTGACGTACGTCTGTGTCGTGCAATTAATTTGCACAAGTACAGAAGAAAAACAGTTAAGAAAATATATCCACATATCCATATCGTCCTACGTTTACTTATTTTGTCAATAATGGAAGGTTGTAGGATTTTGACGACGTCTGTCTGTCTCTCTGTCAGTTTATCTGTTTCTCTGTCTCTCTGTCTGTCTGCTTGACACATTGTACATAACCAGTGTATAATGTGGTTGATGCTAAGGAACCTTATTTTGTTGTGTATATTCGACATTAATTAATAAAGGCTGGAAGACCCGGTCAGTGTGACGAGAAGCAAGCCCATAGTATATTAGATCGATTTGCAGAAAGAGGAGGGAATTTTATCGATACATCAGACGACTACTCAGATGGACAAAGTGAAACCATTATCGGCAACTGGCTTTCAAAGTAAGAAACACCACTACTTCAATATCTTTGACGTAGGACATACTAAATGACTTAAAATGTCGTTTCAGTCACTACATATACAAGGGTATGAGCACATATGGCAGTTTGGTGGCAACAGATGTATCGAGTGCAGGTCAATAACTAGACTATCGTTAGAGATCGTCAATGCATATTTATGGCTCGGGGCTGATGAGATGTCACATCTACTGCCAATAGTTGAAAAGATAGAGAAAACATAAATTATGAAAATATTTCGAAGTTAAGGCGTGTTGTGACCCAAGAATATTGCAATGTTATAGTGATGATGCACACCCACCGCTATGAATGTTTTTATTCGCCATATATTGCGATCATCAGACGACTAACGGTATAGTTCTATGAAGATTCAAAGTTTAAAAAAATGGAGACCTTTGGGAAATGCCTGTCAATTAGGCGAAGGAATTGGTTTCCGATATTTGATTTGAGTTTGACTAGTCAGTCATCACCCGGCAACTTCCTATTCAAATGTATCGAAGCGGTGTGACCTTTGACTGGCAGAAAAGCTATGCATCATATATGCTGACAAATCTAATTTACTAAATAGAACGTTCAGAATTAATATCAAAGTGCCAACATTAAGATAGATATGTGTTGACCAACTTCCACTGTGGCACCCATATCACATAAAATGGAATTTTTGAATTTTGAATCTTCACCGTTAGTCGACTGATGATCGTAACAGCGTGAAACACGTTGTGTAACGGCTCCTGTGTATATTGCTTGATACTACTATTTACTATGTTATCTACACCGCTCTATATACATATGTACTGAGCACTGTTTACGCCAAATTAGACATTTTACATGTGTGTGTGTGTGTGTGTGTGTGTGTGTGTGTGTGTGTGTGTGTGTGTGTGTAAAATGTCTATGCTGGAGTAAACAGTGCTCAGTACATATGTATGTAGAGCGGTGTAAATAACAGTATCACAAGCAAGATACACGGGAGGCGTTACACTGTGTTTCACGCTGTTGCTATCATCAGGCGATCAGCATGAAACACTGTGTAACGGCTCGTTTAGTATCTTACTTGATATTGCGTTATATTTATAGTCGATTTATTTTGGCTGTATTTGTTGTACTTTAGTTTGATATTTTCCATGAATAGTGAATAATTTATCATAATTCAACTTTATGTTTCGAGGCACGATAGGGATAATTTTGTTGTAGCAACAAAAAACACCTACATGAAGGATAAAACTTACAGTGGGATAGACGTCGCCAACTTTGATCCCAATACCATTGGGTTATCCCGGAAAGCCTTGATAAGAAGTGTGGATGCAAGTTTGAAACGTCTACAAACTGACTACATAGATCTTTATCAGGTGGGTCATCACTGTTTACAACAAGGTCACATCACTTGATTACAACCTGGGGATTTCCCCGCCAAAATCATAGATGCAAAATCGTTGTTTTGCTGTAATTTTAACAACATGTGTACTCACATTTGCAGATTAGATGATTTAGTTTTGTATGACGGAAAATACACGTTCTATCCATTCATGTGTATGTATCTCAGTAATAGAATCTTATAAATTGAATTCAAGAAGATTATGTTACTTTGTTCAAGAAAATTAAAACAGTAAAACTAAAGCCCCTAGTGGGGAACACTGAATCCTTCCTCACTTCGAATCAAGACAAAAAACAGGAGTCACCCTACACATCTTTTGAAATAGACGTCAGATAATATCAAATTGAAGCCATGCTAGAATCCTTATGGCCGCCAAATACCCTTTTAAAATAATTGCAGACTTCCTTGTAAACCAGACAGCGAATCCCCAAATGTCTTAAGGAAGTTTTTCTAAGGCAGAGTTTGGAGAGACTTTTAAGAACATTGGTTTTCTGGGAAATGTGTCCAAGGTGCAAATTCTATTAAGTTAAAAGCACTGTGCAGAGTGGATGAAACGAAAAATAATTTGGATAGCATGTAAGCAGTCCATCATATGACGCATTTGTCACACAAATGGATCTTTACTTTTTAAGCACGTCAATAAAACACTTTGCTGTTCTGTGACATTTGCATATCAACACTGGAACCGATACATATTTGCATAACGACAAGTGAAATCTTTATAATACTGTTAGGGGACGACTCACAATGTCACACGAGCTAAATAAAGGAACTTTGTTCGTTTAGGGGGGGGGGGGGGTAGGAGTGTGGCGTTAATACGATGCTGGTCTTCATGTTCGCACTTTTAATCAAATTTTGAAAGCTTTCAAGCCTTCAATGATGAAAGATGTATTTACCACTGAGATGCTGCTAATGTGATATACAGTGTTGGGTTTCTGGTAGGTATGTTAATAGCTTTACCATGTTTTTTGTAAACTGTATCGATCATAGTGGTTTGACCACTAGGAATTTGTCCATGGTTACGCGTTACGCACCACGTATAAAAGTGTCAATGTCGCACTCGTGAACGTTCGTTTAGGGAGAGTGGGTGTGATTGTGGCCTATATTCGACATTAAGCGATTGTCTCTAACGTTTAGTAATATTCCGAGTAGATTTGATGGGAATTCAAGATGAAAAATAAACACACATTGTGGACACAATTCACAACAAATTGAGTCACAGTAATTAATGATAAACATGTCCTGTTAAGGAAAATCGATGCTTCCAAAATACTTCAAAAGACTGTAATTTTATAAAGTCGACATTTTCTCTGTATAGATCCATGTGTGGGATGATGGCACTCCCATAGAAGAAACTCTTCGAACACTTGACGATCTGGTCAGAGTTGGAAAAATAAGATATGTGGGTGCTAGTAATGTATTAGGATGGCAACTTCAGAAGATAATGATGACATGTCAACACCTTGGAATAAATCAATGGATAAGTTTATCAGTTAGTACTTGTATCATATTATTGTATAGACGTGCTTTTATAGACTGTTTCCTTTCAAGTATTAATCTGATAATCACTATTGCAAATTTCTTATTTTACTCAATATAGTTATCCATATATACTTGTGCATAGTCCTCATCCGTTTATATTGGTAGTATACACAGCTACACACACGTACATGTGTATATGTATGTATGACTGTATATATAAATATACACATATATATAATACTTAATCCAATCTCTCTCGTGTGTATGTATGTATATATGTGTGTGTTTGTGTGTGTGTGTGTGTGTGTGTGTGTGTGTGTATATGTGTGTGTTTGTGTGTGTGTGTGTGCATTTGTTGGGAATTACCTAACATACTGGCCTATTCATTTAGTGGCTAAAAAGTAGTTCACCACCTAAGAAAATCGCTTGCATGATTTGTAACGTCCATTGCTGCGATTACAGATTGAATCACACATGTACACTCAGCACTGTGATAGTGAAGATTTAGTTTAGTGGTCCGAAGTGTAAACAATGACTACTTAGTATTGGTGTAAATATTGAAATGAGAATTGTGGGTTTAATTGACAGGCTCAATACAACCTGCTAAGTAGATGGACTGAATTGGAACTTACTGATGTCTGTAGGAATGAAGGCTTGGGATTACTGGCATGGAGTCCTCTCAAAGGGTAAGAAAAACACAGAACCTGTAAAAATCAAAATGTGCTTTAATACCTTACTGTCCCTTTACAACGGGTAACACTGAAGTGAAACAATTTCGCTATGCGTTACACTCATTTATAGCATTCATATCAAGTGTAAAATAATACTTTTTCAATTGGTTTATTTACAAGCCTAGCATGTGGCCTTTCTAATGTGGTCAATTAGCAAAAGAAACAGTATACTTTTACATTTGATGTGGATGCTACAAACGATTATGATACATACAGAAAACGCTTTACTTTGGTGTTACGGGTTATTTGGAATCAGATTTGGTGCCAGTTTGCTGTAATGTCAAAGAATTGCCTTTTTTGCAATCACATGAAAGTGGTGAAATCTGGACGAGAGATGTGCCATTGATTTGCAAGAAATGTATACACA
The DNA here is from genome assembly GCF_964340395.1 of Glandiceps talaboti. Taxonomy (NCBI): domain Eukaryota; kingdom Metazoa; phylum Hemichordata; class Enteropneusta; family Spengelidae; genus Glandiceps; species Glandiceps talaboti. The sequence continues at coordinate 14,136,712 of NC_135557.1, forward strand.
ATCCTCTATGGCGTTATGATATATGGTGATGCTGTAAACCTCCTTTTATTGATAACATAAATAAAACGAACAGCAAAATTACTATTACAAAGAAAACATTGACACTGTAGTAAAAGTATGACTCACTTAAAACACGGACAGCAGTTGGGTGAAAATGTTTTTGAAATGATTGGGGGTTTTTTGGTGAATAGATTCATAACGTGTACCTTTCTTCTCCATTTGCCATGTCTTAAAGCTACATTGATGTAGGCTTGGTATTTCACTCATTTGACATGACATTTAATACACACCCTAAGACAACTTCTAATGTAAAAGAAAGAATTACATAGGTGACGTACACCAGTGGGGATGTAGAAGTAATCAAGTTGAAATGTTGATAATCGGTTGGAAAATACACGATAGAAGCCATAAAAATCATCCGAATCCATGTATGATGTTTCGATTACAAGCCTGTTTCTACTGTAATGTGAAAGAATAGCAATGCTTATCAGTGTTCAATGTGATTGGGCAAAGGATCCTGTTGACTCTGGTATTGTTAGATTAGAGTTGAAAAAATGTCTAGCTCTGTGTCTAAAACACAATGTCCCATGATTGAAACACCAAGCCTTCATCATTTTAGCTATGCATTTCTTTACTAACAACAATTTATTGTTTGGACAAATTTGTGCAATGATGTTGTCCAATTGTTTTCATAAAGTCATCCAGTAATGTTACTGAATTAATGCCATTGGTTAGACTAGATACTAGTTGTTGGCTTAGGAAGCAATCGATCATACCCAGACCAGGATACGTTATTTTAGCTACTAGAGACAACGGTTAATCAAGTTAACAACAGCGCATGTCAGTAGTAATCCTTGATAGTGATGGGAACTTTGTAACATGGAACTTGCAATCCAGACTGAGCATGCTCAGATGCAAAGGAATGTGGGATTATCTGTGGTTATCGTAATACCTAATCTGTAGCTACCGATAAAATTGACCTCCCACAATTGTCAGGGTAACTATGAATTGATTATTTGTGGTTAAAAAACAATATAACAATAGTGTTTACAATACTAATTGATTAATATTTATTATCCCATTTCCCATGTTGCACCATTCAACATGGCGGGATTGCAAGTTCCCTGTTGGCTACTTCATTCACACTTCTGATGGAAATTATGTTAACCACCTATATCAAGTCCGCATTTCGTCATCGCTTTATATTATTGCATAGTTTATATTATCCTAATCGTATCGTGGTATGATCGCTAGATATTTTCGGCCAAAAAAGAATTGTTTCTGGTCAGGAAATGTTATTTAAAGTCATTTTGTTTGGGGTTCAATTGTTTTTTTTTAATTTTGTTATTCTCAACAAACCTGTCACTCAATCTACTACATGTATTTATGGCAGTTACTGTTCTTTTTATTTTGAGCAAGTGTGTGTGCTTGTTCATGATCCATGGTTGGCTCTGCAGTTAGCTTCATTGAAGTAGGGAGGGTTATGTTTGTGTTTCCCTATGGATCTGCAGACTGCATGGGCTGGACAAACACACACAAAAAAGACCGACGCGAGGGTATTTAAGGAATGCACGCGCCGACCAGAAACAATTAATTTTTTTTTTGGCCTTAATACAAATGAGGCCAAATAAAAAGGTTGTTTGGTTCCGGTTACCCAACCCCACCTAGTTTTCCACACCGACCCTACACTTCTTTTTACGTATTCGAGAAAAATAATAATACAATCGCGAAAATCGTGAAGTCTCGCAAGAAATAGTGGATGTGGAAACTGCCATCAACTTAAAAAGACAATATTCTTCCAATCTGTAATGGCTGTAAATCTGATAGGAAGAAATAAACAACACAGAGACCTTTTGGACCTGACTAGTATCTACATGTAGTCTAACCATCTACAGGCTTTGGATCTCCTCTTAAGGAAATACCTTGAACTGATACATATATGTAGCTTATATGTTGTTTCCTTTCTATCTATTTAGAGGATGGCTTACAGGCAAAATCCGACGAGAACACACAGAAGCTCCACCAAACAGCAGAATATTGTTCAGTGAAATGAACCCACAGATAATCCAAGAAAGCCACCCAAGTTTCTCGAAATTTGCGAAAAATGAACAAGTGTTCGATTTGCTTGATCTTATGGAAGATATTGGAAAACAGTGTGGTAGGAACAAGCTAATATTGTATATATATATAGATAGATAAAAGGTTGCATGAACATAATTTCCTCGATTAAAGTTATGACCATATCCAAAAAATATCTCATAAATGAAGCTTTCTTTTAAAAAAAACTCTTGAAAAGGGGAATTACAAAAATATAAGCATATTATATACTTAATGATAATAATAAGTGGTTTCTTTAGACAAATGGCCATGTTCTCGGTAATGTTAACCTAATGCTGTCATTGTATATCGCCCTCAATGTCCGAAAATCCCTGTCGATTTGTTTTAATTTCTTCGAAAATATCCTCAAATGAGGTAGATACTTCATCGTATATTCATGACTTCTATCTACTGTAAGCATTCTCATCTCTGGTTATTTCAGGTAAATCAATAACCCAAATTGCTCTTCGATGGCTGCTCCAAAAAGATGTTGTGTCGTCGGTCACCATTGGAGCAAAGACTTTACAACAACTGGACGAGAATATGGATGCTTCAAGTGGTTGGCAACTTTCAGATGAACAGGTACTGCGTTGTAAGAAGTCTTAGTTTCATATAGCTATCAAATAAGTACCTACGATGGCTTGGTACAAAATTGTAAACATCACAGTTCGACGCTGTTTTCAACCATGTACACGCATAGAGCACATAAAGACACTGTACATGATTCTAATCCTTCTACATACACATTTGAACCAAACGACAGAGCAATTACAAGCTCGCTTGAACGTCACTGCAACACTTACACGTTTTTCCCACTTAGTGTTCAGTCACCAAGATCCAGCACGACATAGCACCTGTTGGTTCCTGGTAATTATCCTCGACTTCTTGACTCATTACCCTACATTATACCATGCACGAGCCAAGTAAAGGTGAACAAAAAATAAAGAATGTATACTCAGGTCGTTCTTCATCACGATAGCGCGTCTGTGTCATGAAACGATCGAGTGTATATGTCACTAGTTCTGTTATGTTCGAAATACGAGTCAATGAGTTCAAAATTGCCGTTACTTTCCCCAATTTTCTTTGCTACCGGCGCTGGTACAATTGTGTTATTCTCCCAAATTTTAGTTTAAAGGTACAAATTTTCAGTTTAGCGACTTGCAGTAACAAAATCCTCATAGGTCACCCGTATTGAACGAAGGTAAATAGTGGGGAATAATATAAGTATCGCCAGTTGCAATTGTTTTGCGTAGTGAAGCACATACACCACAACCAATTCTATAGAGCACTCAGTCACTCCTGGTGATAACATTCATCTGCCTCAATAAAACAGAGAATATTTTTCAATTTAACTTTTTAATTTCCTGTATAAAATCAAGATAAATAAGTGTTAACATCAGCCTGCAAGAATCGTTGATTAGGAAAATATATTGCTTCATAATTACAGTGGAATCAACCTGTAAACTGATGGAAATGTGTTCTATCTACATGTTTCAATTCACTCGATGAATTGCTTAAAACGCCAAAATCGTCAAAATCACCAGTTCTTCGGAGTCGTACGCTAATAAAACCTAACCAGTAACACTGTGTGGACAGTAACCACTGTATCTGGGTAGAAATTTACATACTTCCTGTGCTATAATTATATTATATTTGTAATATTATCTTTGGTAAATCTAATGATAGTTTGACGGAGGTCTATAGTTTATGTGTATTTAAAAAAAAAATTGTAATTCTATTTCAGATGGCAGATTTGGACAGAGCGAGTGAAGTAGAAATATCTTATCCATATGGTCTAGTAAAAAGGGCAAATAAGTCAAGACAAAGGAGAAATAAATGTACTTGAACTAACTTGAAATAGTTGTATGTGAGCTCTTTTAAAGTAAATGGAAGGGAATGAATTATTTTGGGATTGAGAACAGCTCTAAACGTGAACAAGACTTTTTAGTGAATATTAATAAATATAATCAGATTGTAGATACTATATTTGTATGTATGTATGTATGTATGTATGTATGTATGTATGTATGTATGTATGTGTGTGTGTATGTGTGTATGTATGTATGTATGTATGTTGGTATGTATGTATGTATGTATGTATGTATGTATGTATGTACATGTATGTGTGTGTGCGTGCGTGCGTGTATGTATGTATGTATGTATGTATGTATGTATGTATTTATGTATGTATGTATGTATGTGTGTGTGTGTATGTATGTATGTATGTATGTGTATGTATGTATGTATGTATGTATGTATGTATGTATGTATTTATGTATGTATGTATGTATGTGTATGTATGTATGTATGTATGTATGTATGTATGTATTTATGTATGTATGTATGTATGTATGTATGTATGTATGTATGTATGTATGTATGTATGTATGTATGTGTGTATGTATGTATGTATGTATGTATGTACTTAAAGATTAGTTGCAAACACGTCTTTGCTAGCTTGTGGACGGATGAACAGATATATCTATTCAATATTATGTTCGCTGCCTGTCATCAAATGATGAACCGATGTGATGGCTTCGGCTCCTCATCAATCATTTTAAGTCCGCTTTACTCTCCTTTCATTAAAAAACAGAATCAGATATGCTTTTATGAATGACCTATTGGTCGTCATCGTACGTCACAGCAAGACAGTATCTTTGACGACTTATTATTTTGATCTAGAGCGTCCTTGATGAATACAGTGAAACCGATACGAATCGCTTCAAGCATACCTACACAAAACAAAACACAGATTGACAATAAACTTTATAAATAAACTTGTGTGTTTATTCATTAGCCTTTAATGAAAATTGTTTATTTAGAGTTACTTGTCCCCACCTAGTTTTCCACTGACGACCCCAAACTTTATTTACGTATTGCAGAAAAGTAAAATAAAACCGCGAAAATTGTGAACTCTTGCGAGAAATAGTGAATTTGGAAGTTGACATCAACTTAAAAAAGGCAATATAAAACTGCTCTCCCGATCAATAATGACTGTACATCTGATGAGAAGAAACCAATAACACAGAGACCATATGGAAAACAACGGCAAACATAACTACCTGAACTAGACACATTTGCAAGAAAAGAAATATTGAGCGTAAATGGAACCACACAATTTGGGTAGGCCGTACTACACATGTTTTCATTCGTTGTAATATTCATACAAAAAAGTGGCTTCAAAATAACATTGTATATGTTATCTTAGAAAGTCAAACATTTGGTTTATAAGGCCTTGTTACATATTAAATCTCATTACTTGAACGATATTTTCTTGAGATGACTTTGACAGTTTTATTCAAAGTACAGGGCATCAAACCCCAGTTGTTTTGCTGCTGCTGCTGCTGCTGCTGCTGTTGTTGTTGTTGTTGTTGTTGTTGTTGTTGTTGGTGGTGGTGGTGGTGGTGGTGGTGGTGGTGGTGGTGGTGGTGGTGCTGCTGCTGATGATGATGATGATGATGATGATGATGATGATGATGATGATGATGATGATGATGATGATGTTGTTGTTGTTGTTGTTGTTGTTGTTGCCGATACCCGATTGGTGTTATGTCATACTTCTTGGCCCACATGATGATCCTTGCTGCAGTGTTTTTTGTGCGTGTTGTAGTGGTTTCAAATGTTATGGTAGGCCATAAAACAATGCATTTCGATCCGTAGTCGAGTTTGGAAGAGAGTATTGCTTAAACCAGTTTCTGGCAGGTAGATTTAGTGAGATAATGACGAATGTAGCCAATTTGGCGAAGATGGTGATAAATTGAACGACATGTAGTGGATATGTGTTTCCGAAATGAGTGGTGACTATCAAACATGACTCCAACATTATACGTGCTGATTGTGTCAGTTGAATGGTACTTGAGCCAATAGAGATGTTATTAATTGGGCATGGAAGGCGACTGAATTTAGATCTAGTTTATAACACTTCCGTTTTGTCATCGTTAATCTTCAGTTTATTCAGTTAAAATCGCGTGTATACCAACGTACGGCGGAGGCTATTGAGGTAGTGTGGTGGATTTTGTTGCTTTGTTTGTCTTGCCGAGAGGAACATTTCAGAGCCACTCGGGAAACGATACTGATCACCAAGATAACTAAAGGTGTAATGACTTGAAGGTATATGACATGAATCTGGTATTTATTACAAAAAAAATCGACATTATTTATATTTAGGTCATTAACCATTCACGAACAAGTGGAGTATTATCTCCACTCTATGAATCCGACCTTCATTTGTATAAGACATGGATATAATGATGTTTGCAATATATATTCATAAAATACAACTTCAGAGACATTCTTGTATTTACAAATGATTATTATGTATGATTCGTTAGCCAAACCAACACAACAAACTGCATGCCGGTACATCAGTTTACATTCGATTGTTGGACCGTAAATCTTATTTCAATACTAAAACATGTAGCCATGTGACCTTTGTTCTTGATGTAGTCTTGAGGAAGTTTTGAGGATTAGGGAAATGATGATTGAGGAAATGTAATATTGACGACGTAGTCAAACGGAAACCACGCTCTATGAAGCCATGGCAGATTAGTGCAAGTATGTCATATATATGCTAGTGGCGGGGAAAAAACAGATATCTGGATGGTACAGACTGAGATGTTACCTAAGTCGTCGTCGTCGTCGTCGTTGTTGTTGTTGTTGTTTTTGTTGTTGTTGTTGTTGTTGTTGTCTTTGTTGTTGTGGCCACTGATACTTTGTACCGTTGTAGTAGTAGTAGTAGTAGTAGTAGTAGTTGTTGTTGTTGTTGTTGTTGTTGTTGTTGTTGTTGTTGTTGTGGCCACTGATAGTTTGTACCGTTGTTGTTGTCGTTTGTTGTTGTTGTTGTTGTTGTTGTTGTTGTTGTTGTTGTTGTTGTTGTGGCCACTGATAAAGTTTGTACCGAACGGATATACTCTATTTTTAATTCAGTTAGATTTTCCGTTGTTCAACTCAGATCTGCAAGTCGTTCTGGACAACCACAAGAGGTGACTATACGGTATCTTGATACACAAGCCCTTTCCATAATGTTGCCGGTTTTGTTTATAATCTTGTTGTGAATTGTAAAGCTTATTTTCACCACTCTTTTATATTTTAAGTTTTGGTTTCATTTTGGACGACGTAGATACCCAAAACAGTCACGTGGTAGACGACTAAATTGTTCTGCGGTATGTTCATCAGCATCTTGATGTGTCGACTTTCAATTTGTATAGCCGAGGACGGAGCAACGAAAACAGGGGAAACACTCGACAATCAAGCGTACACAACCAACACCAACACCGTTACGGTCACACAGTAAAATATGAAATTTAACATTTCCAAAACAATAACGTAAGTTGCATAATTCCAGGTTAACCGGCAAAATGAAAAAAAAAATAAGTGAATCGGATAAAAAATGTATGAAATACACATATTTTAAGGTGTGATTTTCACCATTTTTTCATGTTACGAAGGGTCATTTTAATTTTCACTAATTTTAACTACTCCTCATTCATGCACTATATGACCAATACATCATATTGTAAGTTCTGTACACTTTAAATTCATTTTAAAGTTTATTTAAATGTGTGCTTGACACGCTGAAGAAATGCTGATGTTGAAAATCTGCATGGTTATTGAAATGACTCCTTGTTACGGATTTTTGCAAAATTACAGCAACCTTATAAGAAGTGACACTGTACAAAATAAACCTGACAATCTTCAGAACTTTAGGTAGTTATGAGATTGGAAATTATTTCTATTAATAAATTAAGAATAAAATTCAAACCATTTGAAATGATATACTAATAGCAGGATGCATTGAAATGGAAAAGGAAAATTTCCGGAAATTTATGTAGTGTACGTATCCCCCAACTCTACTACCAATATATTGCACATACTGGGATAATACAGGTATGATCATGTAGAGCCTCTATGTCATAGTCTATGGAAGTAAAGTGGACACTTAAGTTCAAAACCTTTTCCCACTGGAAAAATTATTAAGCCAAATTGTAGTGTACGTACCCCCAGTGTAGAGTATGTACCCCTGCTGCCATCTTGTTTAAAATGCAGTTTTCTATTAGTCATATAAATGTAAAGTGATGTTTTGCCTCTATGTCCTAGTCTATGGAAATAAAGTGGACACTTAAGTTCAAAAACTCTTCCTACAGGAAAGATTATTTTGCCAAATTGTAGCGTACGTACCCCCCAGTGCAGAGTACGTAACCCTCACAATACTGCAGCCATCTTGTTTAAAATGCAGTTGTCTATTAGTCATATAAATGAAAAAATGATGTTTTGCACAGGAGAATTTCACACCTTGGACAGAGAATTAGTGTTATAATCTTGGACATTAAGTAATAATTGAATGTAAACTGTCATTATGACACTGTAGTGTACGTACCCCATACCCATCTAGTAATATACATTACATGACACCATCACACAGAACAAAAAGACATAGTTAGATATTATTTCAACTTAAAATATTTCTTGACAGTGCTGTTATTTGACTTAAATAAGTTAAAAGACACATAGTTGCTGAAGTCTGTTAAAACTTAATAAAAGTGTTCCCTCATTGAAATTAAAAATTGAGTTTTAAAGATTGTAGTGGTAGAAGAAAATTGATCATTTGGTCATTTTGCACCTATGTGTGTTTCTGATATTTATATTTTATATAAAGACTTTGAAAAAATAATAAGAGTAAGACATGAGATTTTCAGTGTAAGTGCACAGTTCATCATATTCAAACACATTCCAAGTCTGTAGTGTACTTACCCCCAACCCCCCACTCCATCACAATTGTTACCAATGCATATTACTTTACTTGATGGTATAAGGTACTAAATCTCCTAACTAAATCATACAACATGTAATTATCTTCTATTATGCTGCTGAATGATCCTTAATGTTTTAGTGCAAATTATAATTGAAATAAAGTATTGTGTTGTTCAGAAACAATTGTTGACTTAATGACCATTTTGACTTTGACTTACAGTGCACCGAAAAAAACAACATCTAATATGTTTTAATAGAGAATGTGTCATTGCATATGAGTAAATCTTTCAAACCCACCACTTTTTCAACTAATCTAAATCAAAATTACTCCAAGAAAGTCATCATCTATATCAATAACCACCAATGACAATATCATGTAGAGTACGTACCCCACTTGATGGTCCACTTTGCATTTGGCATAATACAAAATTTTCTGGACTTTTCTGGTGCTCTCAAATTTTGGAATTATAAAGTTAAGATAAACAGCTTAACAAACATCAATCTTATTGATGTTTATTTCAAGTTTAATTTTTCACCTCTAGTGTTACCGACTTGTCTTTGGTGTTGATAGTTATTGACCAAATTCAAGTTGTAACTTCAGACGCACACAGTCAATCTCAGAGGTACCAGAATCTCAGGATACGCATTCAGTGGATAAACTCACAAGCACACAAAATATAAAATATTACTTTTGGTGAAGAAGGTGTATGCTTAAACCAACAATACGAGAGCTTTGGATTAGTTTTCCTTCACTTACAACAGTTCAGACTAGATTGAATCAATTAGTTCCCCGTAGTATTCCTACTACGACGCAGATCAGTCACCGTAAATCCAGACGTGTAGCTCTCTTCCGCCCCGCAAGATCTCTCCTCGTATCAGTTGGCCTTTTGCATATCCCTACATTCACATTTTATTCAAATTCAAAGCTTCATTCCGTAATACAAATATGGTTAGTAAATAACATGTTTACAGTAAACTTCAATTCTTTTCCTTATATAGGAAGTGTTTATGAACTACAGTTAATTTAATTCAGAGATAAACAATTTTGGAAATACCCTTTTCCACTATAGTTGAATTCATTAAAAGTTGTGAGATATCACTTGTAGTGACACTTGCAACATTCACTTAATCACAAGTAATAACATGGCCTAGCTCGTATTACTATCTCATTAATCAATTAGACCCACACGGTCGGGTAACCTAGATACAATTACTGTGTTTATAATACAATTATATACTTTGTAACACTGGTGACCCCTATTTTGTACGCTTGATTGTGATATGGCTGACTTGCAAATATCTTTATTACTTTTAATGAAAAGTTTAAATTCAAAAGTAGGTACATTTTCAGGTTTAGATAATCTTGGTGAACGTGGGTAATAGTTGTTCATTCACAATATCGATACATGGGAAGAGCAAATCACACGCGGACTCGTTTGTGTGGATAGTTTTTAATGCCAGCGATAGTTGCCATCAGTTTGCTGTTGTGGGGTGGGGGTTGATTTTCTTACAGGTAAATGTCTTAGGATGGGTCTTAGCTTTTCGGGGAAGTGGTGGGGGTGGGGTTGTTGGGGCAACTATGCTCATACTGTGTACTATAGAAAGGAAAGGAGTATATGCCAAACCAAACTCTCTCATCTTATTTCTCTGTAAAGGTACTAATACGCCATCTACGTTTTAAATTTGAAATCATGAAGACCATCACCACAGTTTCGCAATGAAGCTTTCGCTCGATGTGTTTTCTTTGGGTAGGGATGAATTCTTGGAATGGAAATTGTCAGATTTAATAAAAAACCAGTGCTTCTTATAATCTGGGGAGAAAAGTCATCTCAATATCATTCAAATCAAGAAGCTGATAGTTTGCTGGTTCAACCGTAAGAAAATATATATCGTTGAAGTAATGAGTGAATGCTCTTAAATTTCCCTTGGGTATATACTAAATAAATACACAATACAATTTGTTCATACGTGTATGGCGAAATAATGTTTAAAATACATGGCGAGTTACACATCAATTGAACGAACTTTGATATTTGTTATTCGTGTTATTATCCAAAGTTCACGACACCATGACTATCATTAACCTGCAATATGGCCTCATGAACCAAATGTTTTACTTAATTTGTACAAGATGTCTCTCTCTCTCTCTCTCTCTCTCTCTCTCTCTCTCTCTCTCTCTCTCTCTCTCTCTCTCTCTCTCTCTCTCTCTCTCTCTCTCTCTCTCTCTCTCTCTCTCTCCATTCCTCCCTCCCTCCCTCTCTCTCTCTCTCTCTCTCTCTCTCTCTCTCTCTCTCTCTCTCTCTCTCTCTCTCTCTCTCTCTCTCTCTCTCTCTCTCTCTCTCTCTCTCTCTCTCTCTCTCTCTCTCGTTATAGAGCTAAGGCGAGCTAAAACACGATATTAAAAGCAACGTTAAACGTCAACCCGCTAAATGCGTAGACAACACAGATGAATTTCCATTTGAAGATAACAAAATAGTTGTTTGTAATAATATAATTATAATCGTGTCGTATTCAAACAGAGCCAAGTGATTGGATTCACATTACACCACATGGTGTGAGTGGAGTTTTCAATTACTTTGAAAACATTGGCCACTAACAGACAAACGATAGTCTGACGAGTCTTACCCCAACGGCGAACCAATTCAACTTCTTAGGTGTAATACAACAGACTCCACTAAAAAGGTACGCACCTTGCTACAGCCCCAAGTGACAGCCAATCATGTGTATAAAAACCCACCTCTTATCTTTGCAATCTGTTAGTTCTCAACTTTATTATTTTCTGCTTTCCTATAGGATGCGGCGCCGGGGTTACTGCATCCATTTCGTGTTGTACAGAACGGCTTGTTCAGGCCAAAAGTATATATTATTCTTATTTTAGCTATTGTATTTTATATTTTTCGGAGTTACAAACTAATTTGAACCGTTTATGTATAGTTTGTCGATGGAATCCACACTTTTATTTCATGATAACATTATTTAATTCAAACACGTTATCATTTATTTTAGCATATTGTTGTTTTGCAGTCTTTATTTTGATTTAGTTTTCGTCAAAACCAGAATTGTTGTAACGATTATATATATAATTGAAAGTCAAAATATTCCTTTTATTTTTTTTTTCAGTTTTTGGAAATTTTTTCGAAAATAATCAATATCGGATCGTGGTCCGGAAAAAAAATGTGTTTCTTCGGACCACTCGATTTCCATAGCAGGGGTGTGGAGTAACTCAAATGACTGACTTCCGGTAGACCTAACACGTTGGTCGCTGTACTTTACACTTCAATGGACATTTGATTTGAACACATTCGAATACATACCATGATATTCCTACTGGCAGATGATAGTTCTTCGTCCAACCATTCAACTCAATGCGATAAATGTTCAATCTACGGTTCGTCTTATACTGCCCTAGTCAACAGAGGGAAAATGTCAGGGCCTGATAAAATTCTCCGGGGGGTGGCGAGGGGGAGGGGGTCAGTGAATTTTTCTAGAGGAAGGTCTATCATCGGCCAATAGGGGCCGTTGTATGTATTCGTATGCATTCAAATCAAATGTCCATGCAAGTGCAAAATACAACGACCAACGTCGGAAGTCACTCCACACCCCTGGTATGGTAATCACAGAAACACATTTTTTTTCGGACCAGGATCCCAAATTAATTATTTTCGAAAAATTTAGAAAAAACTTCAAAAAAAAAATCAAAAAACAAATATTTTGACTTCCAATTATATATAAACCTTTTCAAAAATCTGACGAAAACTAAATCAAAATAAAGCCTGTCAAACAACAATAATCCCAACTAAATGAAAACTTGTAATAAAAATGTGGATTTCATCGACAAACTACACGTAAACGTTTAAAATTAGTTTGTAACTCCGAAAAATACAAAATACCACAACTAAAATAAGAACAATACTTTTGACCTGAATGGCTTGCCATAATATAGTGCAAATTGTTTCAACGTGAACATTTAAATTTAACTTTAATTCCACTCACTATTCTATGTATTGATGGAGTTCGAAGTACCTGTATGTCACGTGATTTAACCCCTTCAAATAATGACTGTCAGTATGTTAGTACACAAATCAATTTCTTTAGACAAAGGTTAACTTTTTTCAAGGAAAACTGACTGTTGGAAAAAAAACTATACGTATGGTTACACTCGATCTTTTCCATCGTTACGGTAAAGATATTACTGTGCAATCGGGGATACCTTGGTGTTTCACTAACCGGAGTTGTTGTTTGGGTTGTTGTTGTTGTTGTTGTTGTTGTTGTTGTTGTTGTTGTTGTTGTTGTTTTGAGGGGTGCATAAAGATAACACATTTCAACTTCAGCGTAACAGAGATACGACAGACAGACAGACAGACAGACAGACAGACAGACAGACACACACACACAGACAGACAGACAGACAGACAGACAGACAGACAGACAGACAGACAGACAGACAGACAGACAGACAGACATACAAGCAGACAGTTTGCAGTTGACGTTAGCTATTTATGAGTAAGAAATGTCATGTCCCATTTGTGAAACACAAATTAATTAACCCCAATTGCATTGTAATATTCTTACTAATGGCTTTACATAGTATATATAAAAGTA